>NW_013622600.1:0-624 GCF_000695525.1 Brassica oleracea var. oleracea
AACCGACCTTGGAGCCAGTATATAAGGAGTCCTAGGCGGGAGGCATGGGGGGGGGGATTTTGAGAGAAAACTTAGCACTTAGAGCAATTAGGCAACTTTCCGTTTTTGTTATTTCGAGCTGCGACTCAACTAGGTTTTGCAGTCTTAGGTTGTTAGAACTAGGAATCTCGCCGACAGCTCTCGTGGCCAAGGCTTCTACCTTGTTGTAACGCTCATACGCGGATTCGGAATAAAACTCCTTTTGCTCTCTTTTACGATTTCTTATTTCTTTTCGTCTTTAATTGCGTGTTCTGATTACTTGGCGTGTGGTTTAACAGATATCCGGGACCTCTAGGAAATTAGGGTTTTCCTAACTTTCCTAATTTAAACGGAAATAGACAATGCGAATTTCGGTTCCCACGGTATGTTTTCAGGTTCAGCAGTATTTTGGAGTAAAGTGATGATTATGGAGCATTTAGGAGCTTAAAAGAGATTTCATCCGAGCTGACCATTAGAGGTCGATACGAAGAAGAAGCAATCGTTTGATGCATATCCAGTGCCGTCGATCGATACGGAAGAGAAGCCTCGACGATTGAAAATTATGATCGATCGATGTACATCCTGTACCATCGATCGATGTCGAGA
>NW_013622600.1:640-789 GCF_000695525.1 Brassica oleracea var. oleracea
ATGCGCGACTTGGTTCCAGCCAACTTTAAACCCAAGGCTTCACCAAATTACAAGATTACCCCTGGCGAGTTTTTAACCTAATAGTTATATACTTGCCTCAGTGTTAGGAGGAAAAGAGCTTTTAGCCACCATTGTATTCTTACTTTCAG
>NW_013622601.1:0-789 GCF_000695525.1 Brassica oleracea var. oleracea
TTCAAAGAGGAATTCTTCCTCACACTCATCTTCAGGTGACTCTTCTGTCAATGAGGTGATCGCTCCGAAAGAAGAGTTTGAAGTTGAGGAAGAAGCAAAAGATGCGTACTACAAAGCTCTTTGCGGCTCGCCTCCACCTTCGCCAGACATTCCGATTCCTAAGAGGCCCGTGAGATCGCCAAACGCACCCCTCACGTCGAGCATGGTCTCTCCCGACTACCTCACAACTCTACGGACTTTTACAAGATTCCAGGTGGAGTCGTGTATCGGATCCCGAGTGGCAACGAGAGTGCGAAAAACCCTCCGGATGGTTTCTTTACTTGCTACGAGGCCTTCCTGGTGTATTGCCGCATGTGGTTTCCGATTCCTGGTACCATCGTCCACGCGCTTCACCACTTTGGGCTTTCGATCAGCCAGCTAAGCGTTCCGGCCTTGCAGCATTGGCTCGGCGTGTTGATCTCGAGTTACGAGCTAGGAATTGATCTTAACCCTGGCGACTTCGAGGGATTTTGGTTTACGAGAGGAACGGGGATCGATGGCTCATACCGCATGGCGCCAAAGAAGGGCATGGCTATAATTCAGGGGCACACTTGACATCCTAAGGCATGGTTCGAGCGCTTTTTCTTTGTCCGGATAGATGGGGAGTCTGTCGAGATGAGCTACCTCCACCTATTCCGTCGGGAGTGGAACTTTACCCGTGGTAATATGAATAGTTATGTTTTTTCGTTTTGATACCTTGAAAAAAAGCGAAGATAATTTTTTTTTATTATCTTGCAGTGAACAGGATCC
>NW_013622602.1:0-789 GCF_000695525.1 Brassica oleracea var. oleracea
ATTACATAGGCTGGTGTTATAGCTGAGGAGAGCTCGACGAAAGTCGCTGTTATTATGTGGGGCAATTTCGTAGGTTTAATCACGTTTAGTAAGGAGATAAAACTACCGTGTTTTAATTCTAGTGGCATTAGAACGTAATTTTTGTGCAACTTTAAGGAGTAAGTATTATTTGTACTTCTACCTTAATAGTTTAGATGTTTCTCCAATTGTGATCTTCCTTGAGATTAGATTCCCTCTGCATTGTCTTTCCTTGTTTCTTGTTCATTTGTTAGGGTTCCTATTTTTACATTATTAATGTTTTGGTAAATAAACCAAAAAATATTGGTGGGTTTAGCCATGTAGTCTTGTACAAAAACGAGAGACGGGAAAAGTATTACACTATTTATTGGTATTAAACAAAACTTAATAGTTTATAGATATTGTGGCGTGGATAACACGCGGTCGAGAGAAGCTGAATCCGCTTAGTCTTGCGGTCCAAGTTGGGTTGACTTTGAGTGGAGATAGACGATGGAAGATCGTTATTGAATCTTAAATTGTTTTGTTCTGTGTGAAAATGGGTCCCACTCACATGGCTTTTCTTCCTCGTGTTTAGAATGCCGTAACATTTTTTTTTGTGCAACTGAGAGCATCGATAACGCGGTCTCATTTATTTTTTTATTTTATTTTTTTATTTTTAACAACCGGCTAAAACGAAACTAATGTGATTCCTGATCCAAGAGCTACTTTGGAGGAATTGAATCAACATAAACCATAGCATAAGGCTGATTCCTAGCACCTCGTGCCAGCTTA
>NW_013622603.1:0-789 GCF_000695525.1 Brassica oleracea var. oleracea
ACCATATCTAAAATCCATCAAACCATTCTTAAATCAATATTTCAATAGACCCCCCTTAAGTAGTTTGTAAATTTATTATGAACTAATATCATAGAAAGTTACACAATTGATCTGATGTATCCCAAAATGATGATTTTTTCTATTGGATCTTGCCTCTTTTTTTTTCTCTCTTTCTAATAGATGTATATATGTGTTTCACCAAATCTATTTTATAATCATTTGGGGGCTTTTTGCAAAATTGACTCAAAACTCAAAGTCAAACCTAAAACTAACCCATGTTTTTTTTGGATTTTTCTTTTGTCCTATCCACCCCACAAGTTCATATAATTCATGAAAATGCCATCAAATCTTTTTTTTTTCCGAAAATGATATTTTTACTCTCTCACCCTCATCATCTTCAAGTAATTACAAGATTGTCATTGTCATCAATACCCCAACCACCATGAACAACCAATTTGAAGCTCTTAATGCACCTAAAATCGATTTACACTCTCTCTTTCTCACTTGTTATGAACTAAAAACAACATTTCTTTCACTTTGCCTCCATATTCATCAAAAAAACTCAAGCTTTTGATTCAATTTTTTTAATGGTTGATAGAGTCATTCAAGCATATTATTCTTGGTGGGTTACTTTCGTTTGAGATTCTGGGTGGTTGGAGAAGACTCTGTGTGCTAAGGAAGTCATCTCACTAGTTTAAGGTATGAAATTGGAATTTTTTCCAGATTTGTTCGTGTAGAAGACTTACCTGTAAGTAGTCTGGCTGCAGAAGACTTACGGGTAAGTCTTCT
>NW_013622604.1:0-110 GCF_000695525.1 Brassica oleracea var. oleracea
TTCGGGAGCGACGTGAGGGTGTCGCTGCGAGAGGTCACTCCCGAGTCCTTCTCTCACGTCGTCATTCGACGAAAACGCGAGCGACTCTGGAGTGTCGCTCTCGAAACCTC
>NW_013622604.1:270-789 GCF_000695525.1 Brassica oleracea var. oleracea
CTCCGAGAGCGTTTTTGGAGCACAAAACGTCTTAAAGCCAAGCGACTTCGAGGTGTAGCTCCCGTAATGTCGCTCCCAGCTGGAGCGACTTCGAAGTATCGTTGTGAGAGGTCGCTCCCAGGCACGATTTTTGCTCGAACCTGCATCGATCAAGCACCTGCACACGACTTCTCTCTCTTTTTTTTTTTTTTTTCAATAAGATGAAAATGAAAATACCAATGCAATATATACAAGGATACGCATGGGACTTCCTCCCAAGTGAGCTTGTTTTAAGTCTCTAGCTCGACTTTGCCTCTTTTTGGATTAGGCCGGGGTAGGGCCAGACAGTGGAGTTGAAACCCCATCTTCCTCTGGTGCAGTAGCCACGTAGAGCTTAACCCTTTGCCCATTGACTGTGAAGTCTCTTCCATCAGTACTCCACAAAACTATTGCTCCATATGGCCGAACCTCTTTGACTTTGAAAGGACCTGATCACCGTGACTTAAGCTTTCCTGGAAATAGCTTCAGCCTAGAGTTGTA
>NW_013622605.1:0-290 GCF_000695525.1 Brassica oleracea var. oleracea
TGCAACCGTTTTCGACCCCAACAGTTAGCCCCCCAGCTCGTTAGAGTGGAGACTCTTGCGGGCAGTTTGACGATTTTGGCAAAGTTAGGCGTATTGAACGAAGTTTACTTCAAACTCCGCGGAAGAGGATTCTCGAGAAAGTGTTTATTAAAAATATAAAATTCCGAGCCCATACTTCTATATGTAGTGAGCTCTTGTCATTCATTTGCTTCACACCTTTCCCTTCTTCAAAATTTCAAAACGTCTCTAGCTCCAAATCTCTTGTTTTTAACATGTCTTCTTCCCATGGT
>NW_013622605.1:362-789 GCF_000695525.1 Brassica oleracea var. oleracea
CTCTCCTTTCGAGAGAAATTAGTTCGTCGCCAAGCCGAGAAAGAACAGGTTCGAGCCGGCGCCGAGTTACCGTCCTCTTCTGCACTGGCCGTTGCTCCGGGTCATGGGACCGAGGGCGTAACTCCGCGCGATACGGGAACTCTCGCAGGCTCGGTCATTCCGGATGCTTCGGCTTTACCTGCTGGATCGTCCACGTCTCCGATTCTCGTCGAAGATAAGAAGAGGGCTGCTGACTCTATGCCGCCTCCTCCGGCCAGGAAGGAGATCGTTCTAGTGCTGCGCGCTCCTAGTGTTGTTCCGGTTTCTCAGCCTAAGGGCCGGAAGAGGAAGTTTACCAAGGGTGGTGACGCAGAAAAGTTTGTCGCTCACTTACTTTCTTCATTGTTACATATTTTTCTAAAAGACAAAGAATCCCTAACTTTCTTCT
>NW_013622606.1:0-789 GCF_000695525.1 Brassica oleracea var. oleracea
ATAGGTACCTCTCCCAGACTTAAACTTCACTGTCCCCAGTGATATTCTGTCTGAGATTGGTTGGTTAGAAAAATAATAATAACTACTAAGTTAAAAATGTTAGACAAGAGAAAAGAATGTTCGTACCCATCCATCTCTAGTGTAGATTGATATATACGACACTTGATCGATCGACATAAACACATCACAGTCGATCGACGTAAGGATCTCGTCGATCGATAGCGCGTAGACAAAAAAAATCTGTGCTACCTGCATCGTGTCAGTGTATCTAACCCATAAGTATTAGTCAGCTAGGTTAGATCTATTAGACAATCCAAACACATGCAAGGTCAGAAAAATAGATAAAATCCAGTCATAACATAGAATAATAAGTTCGAAAGTAAATCCTAATAGTACGAAGGTAAAAGAAAACATAAGTAAATAGGGATAGAAATACGAGGACTAGTCCTCATCAGTGGTGTCATCGCTGAAGGTGCATCTGCCCTGGCGTGATGGTCCTGCTGCCAACGGTGAGCTGGCTCGCAAACTCCTCCTGCTCGAACAGCGACATCTCGATACTCTGGCCCAGATGGCAGTGAGAGTATCGACTACGACGCGCTGGAAATCTCCTTCAAAGCGTGTAGACATGTCTAGTATAGGTGAGAATGGCGGGAGTGGGGCCTCGGGCTGATGCGGCTGAGGTCCTCCAGGTCGCTGGACCGTGTAACGTCGCGGCATGGTATCTGGGGCGCGGAGGAGGCGTGGGTTTATGTTCACAATAGTGAAAGGACCTGACCAACGAGATCAAAG
>NW_013622607.1:0-789 GCF_000695525.1 Brassica oleracea var. oleracea
TGAATATCATTATTTTTGACATAATTTGAGTTTTCGTTTACATCGAATCTTATCATATTTTAGGATAATCTATATTATTAAAAGAGAAGTACGCATTAAAAAACACCCCTAAGTTTTCTAACTTATTTACACTTCCATGCCATTGAGAATTAAATTAAACTACATATTTTAATGCTTGTCTTTTCCAGTTAAATTAATGAGTTTTCCTTAATGAAATTTAAACTTAATGTCATTAAATGAACCTAAAAATACATCATATTTAACGTAGCTTATTACGGACGAGTACAGCCCAATAATGAACTTCAATATTATTTTTACGAAAACGTGAATCACTTGACGTATGTAATATTTAAAATATATTAACTACAATATAACAAATGCATATAACCTTCCTGTACTTTAGTTTGAAATGATCATGCTCAAGTTTTATATAGTCAACTTACAGCATGCATCGATCGATGTAAAATATTCAAATCACTTATAGTTTTCGTTTTTCTTATAGGATGTATCAACCAACCAATCATCCTATTGATTTTCTAAGTTTTATAAAAAAATAAATCAATAAATACAAACTCAAAATCCAATATCTTCTATTAATCAAAACAGAATATCTTCAATGTCATATCTTTAATGTACCTATTAAAGATAGAAACTGTAACCATAATTACACTAATTATAAGAATAGATTTGATTACAACCAATTGATCTATTACTCCGATAATTAATTTTCATGTAGAAGAGGAACAATAAATTTAAAATTTGTAAGAATATAAAGATATAGAGATTCCA
>NW_013622608.1:0-789 GCF_000695525.1 Brassica oleracea var. oleracea
CTGATCCAACAGACTACACCATAATCATTCATAATATATATATATTCTTCAAGGACGTGTCATACTTGGCCATGATCAATTCCACAGTCAACAGAATTGTAATTCAAAAGGTAATCATAAAACCGGTTACCTTATACATGATCTGATTAGATCATGTGCCATTCCTTATTATGTTCGGCCATGCTCCTCCAGTGCATGCCTCTATCAATCCTTATCATATACTTCCATTATTGATAAGTTCCATTCATGGGTCGCACCCATCCTCCCTTCCATGTAACTCCCATGAAACCACTTTCTATATTGCATCTACCTTCAAGGCTGTCTTGGCCTGTAAGAGTGGAGTCTGGCCTTCTTCCTTCTCTCCTGGTTATCTGCGTGTGTTCCCAAGACACATAGGAATCCCAGGATGTGATCATCCATGATCAAACATCATCACAGGGTCGTCCATCACTTCCCCCTTCAGTGCCCATGAAACTGCCTTTCTACACACATCTGCCCTTAAGGCTGCATTGGCCTGAATGAGTTCCGGTCATCTACCTTCTTTCCTCACCATTTGCGTGTGTTCTCAGGCCCTGGAGGATGCTTTGGGTGATAACATCATGGATCAAAGCCACCAGAAAGTCGTTCATAACTTCCCCCCTCCCAAAACTGCCTCTTTATGGCCTTCACACAACCATGGGTCTTGGATTGGGAATCCGACCAACTCTCTGTCTTATCTCTGCGTTTTCTTTGTGTTTCAGGGTGTAGGAGGAAGCCCTGGCGTGCCAGCAAAGGCACGGACTTGCCTGC
>NW_013622609.1:0-789 GCF_000695525.1 Brassica oleracea var. oleracea
ATGATCCAATGGTTGCTGGTGCATGGTATGAACTTGCAGAACTCCTCATGGACTCCTAGAATATCTCCTGATTGGTTGAAATGATCTTCTGGTCGCCAATGTCTGGTTTGAAGCTGATTGAACCGGTTAGCTTCCAATTGAGGCAAGTGTAGAACTGGATTGACCGGTTTTGGAGATTGGATCATAACTTCATAATTCTGTGGCCATTTCTCCTGATCTTGGTCTTTATGGAAATTTGATAAACTCCTATTGACTCCTATGATGGGATTTGCTTCAGGACGCTCCTTACTTGAGCTTAAATCTTCTTCTAAAGTCGGGTACTCGCAGATGGACGGACTGGAAAACCTCTGACTTGTAAAATTTATAACTTCTTTCTCCTTGAATATTTTGGACTGATTTCAAATGGGCTGGATTCCTTCTTGAGTGTAGAGTCCACTAAAATTTGTCTCGTGATTTAAACCCTCCTGGTTTGTAATATACGGCATTTTTAGTGCACATGTGTTCTGCTTGGCGCCTTGGCTGGTTGAGTAGGGCTTTGGGTTGACCTCCGGTTCAGTTGCTGATCTGATGACCACATCACTTGTAGGTTTCACAACCTTGCTTTTATCATAAGACAACACATTAGTTTTCAAATCACAATTTGAAAAAGAAGAAGAATTACTTTGTTGTTTTGGTGCAGAAGAAGTGTTGGTGTTTCCCTTCTTTTTAAGTTGTCGGACAACATGAACCGCCTTATGCAACATTTTTCCAAGCTGGCATAAGTCTGAAGCTCGTTCCGGTCAAGCACAT
>NW_013622610.1:0-788 GCF_000695525.1 Brassica oleracea var. oleracea
TGATGACGAAGATGGTGAGGATGAACAAACGAAGTTGTTGTATGCAACTAACGACGGGCAGAATCGCTCGTCTACCTCTGATCAATCAAACCGTGGTCCGCAAGAAAGCAACTACTATGGTGATTCCTATAGAGGACGAGGTAGAGGAGGACGTTCTTACTACAGAGGAAGAGGACGTGGTCGGCACAATGGAGGAGGATACAATGGAGGAAGAGGATACAATGGAGGAGGATACAATGGAGGAGACTACAATGGAGGAAGAGGTTATGCTGAAAGAGATGCATCTAAGATAACTTGCTTCCGATGCGATAAGGTCGGACACTTTGTAGCCCAATGTCCAGAGCTCCTTCTCAAGCTGCAGGAGTTGCAAGAAACCGACAACACCGACACACACGAGGCCGACGAACTGATGATGCATGAGGTAGTGTTTTTAAATGAAAGGAACGTTCTACCTGAGAAGTATGAAACAAATTGTGGAGGAGAAAACATATGGTATCTTGATAATGGAGCAAGCAACCATTTGACCGGAGATCAAAGGTATTTTTCAAGCATCGACAACACCATTACGGGAAAAGTTAGATTTGGAGATGATTCGCGAATTGATATCAAAGGTAAAGGAACGATATCATTCACTGATATGAATGCGGCGTCACGAAAAATGACAGATGTCTACTTCATCCCTGATCTAAAGAGTAACATCATCAGCTTAGGGCAAGCTACAGAAGCCGAATGCGACATAAGATTAAGAGGAGAAGAGCTAACAATGCATGATCAACATGGAACTCTAC
>NW_013622611.1:0-788 GCF_000695525.1 Brassica oleracea var. oleracea
TGAAATCAAACTGAAATCTGGAGTTTCCCAGATCCATTCCACGAACCTGACCTTTAACGTCCCATATCTTAGGCTTGGGAAGAACTGCTAGCAGTGCCTCGACGCTCCTTACGTCGGCGTTAAGGAGACGTCCCACAAGACTTTTGCCATCTGAGACTAATCGGCTTCGTTCCTCTTCTTCTTCCAGAGTAATCTCATACCAGCTTTCTTTTTTGCTCCATTTTCAGATTCACGCGCAGGTGGAGGAATTTGTATCTCTGCAAAAACAAGAATTTGTATCCTCTAGTTCTACTACTTGTCCTATCTACATGTCGTAAGCCTCACCAAACTCTACACGATAGAAGATGTCATCTGTCTTTCAGACAGTATCCTGGCGATTGCATTTATGATCCAAGCCAAACTGGATGATGGGAAAGACCTTTACATCATCGGTTTCGGCTATTTCACAGCCTTCATGGTAGTTCTCTTCAGATACGCTAATATTCCTTACCGACATCAGCCTCAGCATCAGGATGACGACGACGGCGAAGGACGCGGCGGCGAAGGACGCACCCTTCACCTTAAATTTGGGAGATCCACGACCTCTCGCCAAATGTGTCGAGATTGAATCCTTCGTTTCCTTCATCCCCTCCACCATATCACCGACGATTTCACCCACAAGCTGATCGCCAGATCCGTCTTCTTCCATCGGACACCACCTCCACCGGAACCATCTCCTGTGGGGCGTCTAGCATCAACTGCTCATCGATTTGGTAAAACTCATCATCATTTAACTCCCAATTCTCCCC
>NW_013622612.1:0-788 GCF_000695525.1 Brassica oleracea var. oleracea
AGTTCATCACGAAGATTCACACACACTGGGAGAGCATGTTGATGGTATCCCACAGAGTGAAGACACTCGAGACAAAGAAGCAATCCTGATGGTGAACATTAGAGGAAGCTGCTCAACTGCATGGACAAGCCACTCTATCAAAGTCCGTCACTGCTTCTCAGCTGGAGTATGTCTCCTTGAGTCCAAACCACCAAACCTAACAGAGAACCTAGACGGTTCACCTGGAGAATATGGTGAGGAGCACTAGTAGCATTGACCGTTACACTTGTAGCATTCTTTGGAGAATCCATTTTTTGTGTCCGAAACTGTAGATTTCTCTCCCGATACTATTCCTCGTATTCAACTTTTGACTCTCTTTAGATTCAAGTAGACTTGTGTACACATTTGTTACCCTTACATAAATAGATGATGTTCTTGAGACTAGTCTCACAGAGTGTACGTTCTCTTGATGAATTTCTTTTGTTAATAAATCCACAGTAGAATGAACTTTATTTACAAAACAGCACCATGCATTGACCTTGACCTATTTAACCGGAATAAACCTAAGTAGCAGGACTTAAAAATCTGATCTTGTCTTTTTATTGAACATTGAAACTAGAAGCTGTCGATTTGGAATCGATTGAAACTTCATCTCTGAGTATTGTTAGCAAAGCTGATAGCTTCTTGAGCTATTATGGTGTGGTGTAACCATTGTGAGAGCTTCTTGAGCTAAGAACATGCCTCCCCCAGCCACAGCCATGGAATCTATTACCAGAATGCTTGTGGAAAATGTAAGAGTGTGTGTGTGT
>NW_013622613.1:0-788 GCF_000695525.1 Brassica oleracea var. oleracea
TCGTTTTCCTCTCTCTGTCACGTTCTTCGATGGATCCATCAATGTCACAACCGTACCGTGTACACCTACTGAGACCAGTGTCTCAGTTTCTCTCTGACACACGGAAAGCAATATCAATGCTACCTTCTCTCAGTTTCTAGCTTGCTCCATCTCGAGAATACCTATTAATATGCCAGTAAAATATTTGTGTCGACTATCTTGGCTTTATTGTCTAGGTTACTTGTACGGTTTGAGATTATTGTCCAAGCTTGATCAACACTAAAGCATCTTAACCAATGGAGCGGCAATATTACATGTAATCGCTCAGCATATGTTTCCATGATAAATAGATCGTACAATGCTGCCAATGCATTTTTCTTCCCTTTTGGGGACCTGTTCTCGGGAAGGTCCAGTTTGGAAAGTAACGCACCGCCTATGATGATCTTGTTCTCATCGATTAACAAAGAGTCTCACTACCGTGTTTTCTGTTGATTCCATGGTTCCAGCTCTAAGGACTTGAGTTATTATGACTCTTGGTACATTACTTTTTATTTCTAACTAAACATAAGAATTGTTTAGCAAAAGACAAAACTGGCTTTACACTTTCTAATACATTTAGGGGATCCCTCATTTTTAGTTAACTTCAACAATCAAAGATTTAAAAGAACAACAGTGAAATATGTTTAGCATTGTAGTTGGATTTTCAGCCGAACTTTTTAATTATTTTTATAATTTATGTATTATTAAGTTATATCTGTAATATTTTTTTGATTGTTTTATATCATTTTTGTTAATTTTTCTATGTTTGA
>NW_013622614.1:0-788 GCF_000695525.1 Brassica oleracea var. oleracea
TATATATATATATATATATATAAAATATAAATTTCTATATTTATTAAGCATTTTTAATATTATTAAAACTATTTTTTTTAATTGTTAAACTATTTTTTATTTATTAAACATTTTTAATATCTATAAAACTTTTTTTGTGACTAAAAACTATTATTTGGGATTTAAAAAAAATATATATATATATAATATAAATTTCTATATTTATTAAACATTTTTAATATTATTAAAACTATTATTTTGTAATTATTAAACTATTATTTATTTATTAAAACTATTTTTTGTTTATTAGAACTATTTTTATATATTTATTAAACATTTTTAATATCTATAAAACTTTTTTGTGATTAAAACTATTATTTGGGATTTAAAAAAAAAACAAAAAATATTTATATATATAATATAAATTTCTATATTTATTAAACATTTTTAATATTATTAAAATTATTTTTTTGTAATTATTAAACTATTTTTTATTTATTAAAACTATTTTTTGTTAATTAGAACTAATTTTTAAATATGTTTTTTTTTTAATTCAGGTCTAATGATGATCAGACCCGGCCTCGACAGCATCGTGGTCGTGTTGGTACGGAGAGCGAGTCTCGGGATTCCACCCAGATTCAGGATTCCGCTTCGCCCACAGTTCCTACCGTACATCTCCCTCCGCTGCACCCGCTCCTGCTACTCTCGCTCCCGCTACTCTCGCTCCCGCTACTCTCGCTCCCGCTGCTGCACCCGCCCCCTCTCCTCCGGGTCCTCCGGGTCCTCCGGGAGTGATGAGTGTTGCGGAG
>NW_013622615.1:0-788 GCF_000695525.1 Brassica oleracea var. oleracea
CAAGGATTTAAGATAACTTTTGTAAATACTAAATCCAATAAGGTGAGTTTTGGACAAAAAACAAAATCCTACCAAATCACCAATTCAATAAGCCCCCTTAGAGTTTCTAACACCTTTTGAAAAATTGCATGGTCATTCACCAAATTTTCTTAAGCTTCGTATCTTTGGTTGTTTATGTTTTCCATGGCTCAAACCTTATGCTTCTCATAAACTTGATGATAGATCAAAACCTTGTGTTTTCTTAGGATATTCATTGACTCAAAGTGCATATTTATGTTTATATAGAGTCACAGGCCGAGTTTACACCTCTCGCCATGTTATTTTCCATGAATCAGTGTTTCCATTCAACACTCCATCTCCTGTGATTGCACAAGTAGATGCCTCTGATTTGCTGTCTCCTTCTAATGCTCCTGCTTCTGTTATTAGTCATGTCTCTAACTTGCAGGTACCTATACCGCCTGAAGCTGCAGCTCCCTCATCAACAATGGCTTCTACACCGCGCGTACCAAACATTACAGTCTCTCAGGAACCAGTTGATGAACACAGGGAAACAAACACGCAACCAAAACCAGTCACTGTTACGGTCAACCCTCCTCCTACTGCAATCACAAGCAATCCTCCTGCGCCTGCTCCTGCACCTCCAAGAACAAGCACGAGACAGCGGAAACCAGTCCAAAAATTAAATCTTCATACCCATGTGGACGTTCCTCCGACAACTATTCCCACCTCTGTTGCAGAAGCTCTCAAATCACCATACTGGAGGAAAGCAATGAGTGAAGAGATGGATT
>NW_013622616.1:0-788 GCF_000695525.1 Brassica oleracea var. oleracea
ACATATTCCTTCTCAACCGGAGACAACTTGAATGACCTCAGTGACATTATCGACTTTAAGATCAGCCAGAAAATCTTCATTATGAGTAACGTAGCCGCCGAAGACATCGTAACGACCGTCCAAGATGTTGGAATTGCTTGGCGTCAGCTCACGCTCTTTCAGCAGCCAAAACACTTGCCTCGATTCTGAGTCATTCTCAAACCCCTTTTTGCATTACATATAATTAGAATATATATATATTCAAATGTTAAGGAAGAGTAAGAACTCTCACTTCTCTAGCCATTGCCATTGTACAGACCCAATACCTCTCCAACCAAATTAACAAATGATAATTTATTATTATTATTATGAATAAATATACTGTCAGAAGGGTGTAAGCTTTTACTTTAGGGTTGAGCCGTAAAATGGCGTTTTTTTCCCAGTCACCATAATCTCAAGAGGAACTGTCCTTACTTCTCTGTGGTTGGATCTATAAATCCTTCCGCATGACTGTCTGGATCCCTTGTTTGTACCACAAACTCATCAGCTGCAAAAAATCTTCATCCATTGATTAACAAAAATTTCCCATATACAATATATATATATATATATATTTCTGGATCTCCATGCCATTGTAGAAATTGGGCTCCGCCAAGTCCACAAAGTTCCCGGCAGTAACAGGGGCGTTATAGCCATCGACGACAATGTGGAAAACACAATCCTCAAGGTTGGGATTGTCCTTGATCTTGGCCTTCATGTACACTTCTCTTGAGAAAAGGCATGTTTATATACTCTTCAGGGACTTCATA
>NW_013622617.1:0-179 GCF_000695525.1 Brassica oleracea var. oleracea
TCTAGTGGACATTAAACAAATTATGACTTAAAAACCTTATTTTTTCCAGCGAACACATTTTTGAAAAAAGTGAACAGTATTATTTTCACAGTTGAATTATTTTGAATTTTATCTTCCATATGGTTTTGAAAGCTTTCAAATCAACCATCAAATTGATACATGTCATTTTAATGTTTTTA
>NW_013622617.1:347-544 GCF_000695525.1 Brassica oleracea var. oleracea
GTTTCCTCATTTTTGTAATTTAAAGTCATTTAAAAAATTCAAAATATAACATATAAAAAAAATCTAATTTTTTTATTATATGGTTAATGTGATTGTTTAAGTTTTTTTTAAATATAAATTTTAAAAAAAAATGAAGAATGATGCAAAAACTGTTATCAAATCTTTATTATTCATAATCATTAATTCCCGTATATATG
>NW_013622617.1:600-788 GCF_000695525.1 Brassica oleracea var. oleracea
GGTTAATATAATGTTCTCTAGTGTTATATAATTATGGAATAATGTGACACCATTAGATTAAACTATACTTTATATTAGATGCTTTAGAATTCTTTGAAATGAAATTTAGAAGGCATTTAGAGTGCCACCTAAGATTTGGGATTTTTTTAAATTAATACAAAATTAAGGTTCTAATTTTTCAAATGCTT
>NW_013622618.1:0-788 GCF_000695525.1 Brassica oleracea var. oleracea
ATATTGAAACCAAGGGCGAAGGACACAAAGAGTTCCTCCAGATCATTAATCTCGCCCAAGATCATAAGAAAGTCTTAGAATCCATACCCACACTATCTACTGGTCTTTACCATACTAAAGTCAGTATGATCGAGGCCAATGCCACTTTTAACAAAGAGGCAATCGACAACTTCACTTTATGGCACGACCGGCTTGGCCATCCCGGTTCGTCCATGATGTGTAAACTGATCCTGAACTCAAACGGCCATTCCCTTAAAGAGAAACGAATCATCCCCAAGCACCTATCTTGTGTTGCTTGTTCCCAAGGGAAACTCATTTCTAGGCCATCACCAGTTAAAGTCACTAAGGAGATTATAAACTTTCTGGAAATGATTCAAGGAGACATCTGTGGACCAATTCATCCACCTTGTGGGACATTTCGATATTTCATGGTCATCATTGATGCGTCTACTAGATGGTCGCATGCTTGTCTCCTATCATCCCTAAACCAAGCATTTGCTAGGTTGCTTGCTCAGATAATTCGATTACGAGCCCATTTTCCAGATTTTCCTTTAAAGACTATACGTCTAGACAATGCTGGTGAGTTCACTTCCCAAGCGTTTAATAATTACTGTATGTCCATGGGGGTAATTGTGGAACACTCCGTGGCACATGTACATACACAGAATGGTTTGGCCAAGTCATTTATAAAACGCAAACATCTCATAGCTCGACCATTACTCATGAGGCCGAGACTTCCGGTTCTGCATGGGGACATGTCGTCCTTCACGCAGCCGAGCTCATACGCA
>NW_013622619.1:0-787 GCF_000695525.1 Brassica oleracea var. oleracea
CGAGGCTTATTATGTTACTTCGAAGATTAGGAATGTAGTAGACGTCAGAGAGTATTTTCTTCTCTCCATTCTTTGTCGCAAAAACAATTGAGCCTTTCCCGGTTATATCTATTCGCGAGTCATCTCCAAATCTCACCTTTCCTGTTATACTTCTATCTATCTTTGAGAAGTATTCAAGATTTCCTGTCATATGGTTGCTGGCTCCATTGTCTAAGTACCATAACTTATCTCCCGCTGAAGTGACGTCAAGCTTGTTAGGAATGACATTCCGTTCGTTAAGGTACACAATTTCATGAACCATTAGTTCATCAGCTTCATGTGTAGTGTTTGCTTCACTTTCTTGTGTCTCTTGAAGCTTTAATAAGCGATCGGGGCAGTTTTGCGCGAAGTGCCCTAGCTTATCACATCTGAAACACACCACTCTTGATGCATCTCTGTCTTGGCGGTAATACCCTCCGCTCTGTTGACTGCCATAACGCCCACGTCCTCTTCCTCGATATCCGTTACGACCTCCTCTGCCTCGTCCTCTTGACGTGTCGTATCTCTCTTGATAAGGCTGCGACTGACCTCCTGAATCATTGGTGTACATAAGCTTGTTTTGCCCCTGATCTTCTTGATTCTCCTCTTCTTCTTCTTCAGAAACTCTTTCTTCATATGCTTTTAACCGTCCCACAATGTCCTCAAAGTTCGTTTTATTAAGATCAAGAACTTGTTCCAAAGAGGCCACAATGTGTATATATTTCTTGCGGGGCAAGCTATGAAGAAACTTCTTAACCATCTTTGGTTC
>NW_013622620.1:0-787 GCF_000695525.1 Brassica oleracea var. oleracea
CATTTCAAAGCAAGTAGTCTTCCTCTCTGGCACTGATTTCTTGATGCAACTAGTTTCCAAATATCCTTAATCTGCTCTTGGATTTTTTCTGGCATCAAACCACTGTCTTCTCTCAGTTTATCCAGAAAAATCCTTGCTATTACATGACTGTTCAAAAGCTTGCACTTCCCGTTAGGAGTACAACTATGGTACTTGTATCTTGTTTTCACCAACCAACACTGTCTCGGCTTATCATATGAGCAGTATACCCTCCATTTACATTTACCTCCAATACCACACTTAAAACTAAGCTTTGTCTTATCCCATCTGTTTTGCACAATGTTTCTCGCCTTACTCAAAGCATACTCTAATACATCCTCTTTGAACTCGAAACCTGAGTAGAAAGTTGTTCCAATAGACAATCTGTCAAAAGACTTGTTTTTCATCCTTCTATCTCTTGCAACAAACTCGTCTTCTTCTTCATCTGAGCTTTCTGGAATTGTCATGCGACCAATGAACTCCTCATCAACAAAATCAGCAACTGATTGCTCAATCTCATGTTCATATCGATCAACAACCTCTTCTTCATCTTCACCATTATCCTCTTTAGCATAGATGTTGTTCGCCACTTTGTCATCTCTGTTTACATCTCCTATTTCCCCATCATGTCTTAGATCATTCTCAGTGTCCCTATACATAAGCAATAAAGAATCATATAATAGAAACAAATAATCCTCTGGTGAGTCAAAGAACGTGATCAATCAAAATAACAATAAATAATCACCTTGCAAGTTGTGAGGCCTCATTC
>NW_013622621.1:0-787 GCF_000695525.1 Brassica oleracea var. oleracea
GCCTCTGAAGTTCGCAGATAGTGGAGCGTTTCATGCGTGATAAGGACATTGTCCGAGATCGCTCGTCCCACTACAAAAGCCGACTGTGTATTAGAGATGAGAGCTGGCAGGAGCGGCTTGAGTCTCCGCGTGAGTATCTTTGCGATAATCTTATAGTGGGTATTACACAGCGCTATGGGTCGATAGTCAGCCACTGATCTCGGGCCTGTGATCTTTGGAATAAGCCGGATATGAGTTTCATTCTGCTGTGGGTGTAAATGCGAAGAGGTGAAGAAGCTCCTGACATCTTTGGTCACATCTGGTCCTACTATGTGCCAATAAGCCTGATAGAAGGTGGCTGAGAACCCATCTGGCCCTGGGGCCTTGCCTCCGTTTATAGACTTTAACGCCTCTCTAATTTCCGAATCGCTCGGTATTGTTATCAGCATCGCATTCATCTCCGGAGTTACCTTCTGGCTGAGGAGATCTTGGATTTGAGAGAAGGACTCGTTGCCATTAGTCTTGAAGATTTGAGTGAAATAGTCAGAGATCACTCTAGTAATGTCTTGTTCTTCATAAACAACTCCTCCTTGTGCATCCTCAATTACCGGTATAGAATTTATTGTTCTTCTAGTTCTGGTGGCAGCATGAAAGAACCCGGTATTTCTATCTCCTTGTTTGAGCCACTGTGTTCTGCTTCTTTGCTGCCAGAATTGTTCTTCGGTTATGTAAGCTTTGCGCAGAGTGGAGTTGAGCTCCTCAATGAGTGTAGGATCCGGAGTATCATTAGAGAGCGCGGCTTCTAAGG
>NW_013622622.1:0-787 GCF_000695525.1 Brassica oleracea var. oleracea
AGGGCTACAAATCAGGAACATTTATGATAAAGCGATTTAAGATGGGGTCATGATAAAGAGTTTACCGGTGAAAAAATAGATTACAAACACACACGGCACTACTCTGTTACTCAGACTTGTTTGAGACAATGATGAAAAGAATCCGAACTCGTGTTAAACGCCAACAATTTACAATATAGGAAAACCATAATCGTTGCAAACATTTAAAATTGAAACCCATAATACACTTGTAGGCCCGACCCTCAGAGGAAGCCGAAGAAGAAAGAGCTTCTGACCTTCATAAATATATATTAGGTTCAGTCATCAATGTATAAAGTATCATTTAGCTTAGTGGTATAAATGTTGGTGTTTATATCTTAATAACCCGGGTTCGAACCATGGACTTGACACTTTTTCACATTTTTTAAAAATGAGACCCACAAAACGCTGACGTGGCGCGCTGAGGAGTGAGTAAAAACTCAACTATTATAATATAGATTCTGTACCGTACGTAATGGTTTAGTAATGAGAGTAACGATTTATTTGGTTAAGCTTCAGTATTGGTTTCGAATTATATAAGGTAGGTGTGGTTAATAATAATTTATTTGAGACTGAGCATGTGGAATGATTTAAGAAACGTGAGTAGCGATTTTATCTGTTTAGGAAATTAATGTGATAGCAAAATGTAAGACTATAGTGTTTTGATGAGAGGCATAGCTTGCTAATTATTGTGGAAAAGTCAGGGTTAAATACAAAATGTACTCCTGTTTTAATAGTTTAGATTATCCCCTCCCCAATTTAATTTTAA
>NW_013622623.1:0-355 GCF_000695525.1 Brassica oleracea var. oleracea
AGATCTTAACAGCGCGATGCTGCTGGACGAACTCGATCTTATTAACGGGCAGCGAAATCAAGCTCTCATACGAATCCAAAATTACCAGCACGCCGCCGCAAAATACTACAACTGAAACGTTCGCCATCGCAGGTTCAAAGAAGGCGACTTGGTCCTTCGTAAAGTCTTCCAAAACACTGCCGAACGTAACGCAGGAAAACTGGGAGCAAACTGGGAAGGTCCATACTCGTATACTCCCACAACTTTCAAAAACTCGATCTTTTCGAAACTTTTTATGGAAAAAAATGCGACGCTACAATCGCTAAGCCTACTATCCGACAAACGGCTAGAACGGCGGTCCAGAACTCGCCCAGAA
>NW_013622623.1:444-787 GCF_000695525.1 Brassica oleracea var. oleracea
GCAAGAAAAACGCGGCTCAAAACAAAAAAGATTAACTTCTGGCACCGTGAGACGTCGCAACACGCTTGAAGTTACGGTCTTTCCAACACTTATGGAAACAACACTCTTGTTTCCAAAATCAACATACCTCTAACTGTAAAATGCCTTTAAAATGGCATCACTTCTTTGTTGCTGATTACAACAAACGAACCCTAACGTCCTAAACAGACACTAGCCGCCCTCGAAAGGATAGGCTCTCTTACATCCGACAAGGATACCATAGCGCACTATACAAGAAAATCCAAAATTTTGGCCATCACCTCCAAACGGCCTTTGGAAGTAGCTCGATTCATGCCAAGACAAG
>NW_013622624.1:0-787 GCF_000695525.1 Brassica oleracea var. oleracea
CACCTTCATACATCAAGCATTTTGTCTGAAAGGGATTACCAATGGGGTTCCTTCAATTTGTTCGTTTTAAACAAAAATCTAGTTTTTTCTAACGGTCTTTCTTTCTCTGATTATTAACCATACTGAGCCCATCTCCTTGACTCACGACAAGCCCACTCGTGAAGCCCATGAACAAGAAAAGACAAATAACACGTCATCGTCTTCCTCTTGTCACGTTGTGGCCGTTGAGCGTACAAAAGCAAAGCAGATTCAAGGCTTGACTGCAACGGTCTCCTTTCCAGCTCATCAGGTCGTCACAGCTAATAGATTCGAGTGTCTCCAATCATGTATTAGGGCTTACTAAAGTTCTCAGCTTGTATAAATAGATGAGATGGGTGTAGCGTTGTTTCTAAGTTGAAAAAGTAATAAAACGTATTTCTTTGAGCTTTCGTCTTCTCTGTTCTTGTGTTTCACATGGTATCAGAGCTCAGCGAGTAAATCCTGAGCCATGGCCGAAACACCAGATCCGATTTCCGCTCCTTCTCTCACTATCTCTCAATGCGTAACGTTGAAGCTTTCTTCCACAAACTATCTTTTGTGGAAGACTCAGTTCGAGTCGTTTCTCTCGAGTCAGTCGCTGCTAGGGTTCATCAATGGAACCTCTCCTCGTCCTTCACCGACGGTTCAAGTTCGAAACGGTGAAGCTGTTACTGAAGAAGCGAATCCTGAGTTTGTTCGTTGGGTTCGTCGTGACCAGCTTGTCATGGCCTGGTTGTTTGGTTCGTTGTCTGAGGAAGCTCTCCGCTCG
>NW_013622625.1:0-787 GCF_000695525.1 Brassica oleracea var. oleracea
ACGATTTCGGCCATCAGAATCCCCCTGTTTTCTTGTAGTGTTGGATTGCAATTTAATGGTCGCAAACTCCAGGGTGTCTACATGAGAATTGAACAATCGCCTGTGCAAATAAAAAATTTAGCATTGTTTGTTTTTCTTTTTAACTTAGGAACATACTAAGTGTAGAGTTGTTTCACTTAAATCACGTTTATCTGAAGGAGATTCTGGTTTGTTCTTATTAACTACAAAGTACAAAAGAGTTCATAAGATAATTATGTTTCATGTTTGCGTGATGAAGTCATCATGATTTTTAAGCCTTTAAAAAAAATTCATCATGGTTCTGGTTTATTTCCCTTGTAAACATGCATAACTGCAATTGATATGAATCTTTAAGCAGTTAAAATGAGAACGGAATAAGAAAATCATTTGTGATGGGCGCATTAGGCAGGATGTCAAACTACTGTCTTTGGAAAGAATATAAGCGAAATACTCTAAACTAAAACATTTCAGAATCGACCTGAGAAGGTTCCAGAAAATCAATGGGTCAGTTCGTCCATATGAGATTCACTGAAAAGTTTTGATTCATTAAATAATTATATCAGTTGTATATAAAATATTAAGTAACTATTTGTGTATGTAAAATTTCAGAAAATGCAAGAGCGAATCCCGAAAACCAGAAAAAACATACCAAGCCTCATGCCTGTGGAAGAAAGATTTTTTCAAGAAGAATAAATGAGATTGTAAGTAAATTTAGTTTCAGCATAAAGCTAGTTTAATTAATATACTGATATTGTATATTTTTATGCAT
>NW_013622626.1:0-451 GCF_000695525.1 Brassica oleracea var. oleracea
CTAGACATAACCCCTCCCATTGCTTATAAAAGGAGAAGTTTCCCTAGAGTTCAGCCACAAGAGGGACAGCAAGCGAAGCCCTGCCTGAGCAGAACCCCGCCGCCGCCTCCGCCTCAAGCCGCCGCCGCTCCATCTCCGGCGAAGCCAGCCGCCAGCCGCCCGCGAAGCCCTAGCCGCCGCAACCGAGCTCCTAGCCGCCGCCTCCTTGATTCAGTTTCGTGCAAGCAACTGAGATCTGAACCCTAAAGGTAAAACTAAGATCTCTAGCTCTAAGTCATTGGAAAATGATAGATTCTAAACCCATCTCTCTCTTGTGTGAATCCGATTCTCAAATCAGATCTCGAGAAGTGATTGTTCCCCAAACCTAGATCCAGATCTACTTCTGCAAAAAGCTAAGGTGAGGACTTGGCTGTGAACTTGCCTCATGTTGAGTAACCAATGGGACTTAGTC
>NW_013622626.1:463-787 GCF_000695525.1 Brassica oleracea var. oleracea
TATTGTGTGTATGTGTTCTAGATATTGTGTGTATGTGTGATGTGATATGTGATTGATCTTGTCTAGACGATAGTACGTGTTGAAGTGATAAGAACGTAGGCATGTTAGGGTGGTCAAGAATATGATGATAAGGTGTTGAGACGTGTTGTGAATGATAAGTGAAAGATGTAAGAATAAGTACGAATAAGGGATCATATAGAGAGTCTAAGGAAAGTATGTGGGGTAGTAGTCCACGCTAGGTATCCATAGGAGATGTGGCCAATCTACAAGAATATTCAAGCACCCATAGGAGATGTGGCCAATCCACAAGAATATGGGGTAGAA
>NW_013622627.1:0-787 GCF_000695525.1 Brassica oleracea var. oleracea
ATGTATAGTTTGTATCCCTGATTGACGGGATGCTCAGCGACTGCGGACCAAAGATAGAGCGTTCGACAAGGGGCCTGGCAGAATCGCGAGAGGCATTGAAACAAGCCGAGGCCGCGTTGAAATCTACTGAAGCTTCTCATGCTGCTGAGCTCCCTCAGCTGGAGGTTCGGGTCAGCGATATCAAGCGGGACCTCGGAAAGTCGGCGAGCATATTGTTCAAGCTGAAGAAAGAGAAGAAGAGCAAGGCTTCCGAAGTCCATCGTCTCCAGCGTGAAATTCAGAACCGAGAAGAGTCGAGGACTGTTGTTTCGCAAGGGAGGAGTTGAAGGCTTCCGACGGGGACTTCGACTCGATCCTCTCTCAGCTGCAGTTCGAGTGCACCCTCACGCCATGTTCGGGAGAGACCGAGGGGCAAGGCCCCGTGGCTGAAGAAGGTGGTGATGTTGCGAGCGGGAGAGGAAACGACGAAGCGGCCGAGGGAGGCGATGGCTGTGAGGTTGAGGATGAAGGTGGTGCTCCGAGGAGTGCTTAGGGTAACGATCCTTTCGGAGATTTTTTTTACTTTTTGTTTTGGCCTGTTTGTGAGGCCACAGTTTGCATGTTTCGGGACTACCCGTTGGTGGCTTTGAATCCCTGCCCTTGTTAGGGCTTTTTGTATAATGCTTGGCTCAATCTATAAAACCTTTTCGGCTTATTATAAATCAAGAGAACTCCAGGTTTCTCGAAGTTAGAGGGCGAAAGAGTGAGTTGTCGTCTCGTTCCTTGCCCCCGGACGATCACCGTATCC
>NW_013622628.1:0-787 GCF_000695525.1 Brassica oleracea var. oleracea
TATCCAGAGGTTCCTAGGATATTCAGATCATATATTTTGATGATTATTAATACTGTTCTCGAGAACTTGTTGTACTTTCAGCTCAATACCCTCTAGTACTTTCATTATCTAGTGGACCATATAAATATGCAGTCACTACGACAACTTGACCAAAAAAAAAAAAATATAGCCAGACTTATGATAAATCTAAAAGTAGTTGCATCCACCACATGGGAGTATGTCTCCTCATAATCTATTCTGGTCTTTGTGAGAATCCTTGTGCAACATCAGCTTTATATCTCACGATTTCTATTCCTCATAAGACCCATTTATATCCACTGGTTTTAACATCCTATGGCATCTTAATCATATGGCCAAATACGCCTTTTTTTCTTTAAACTATTTAACCCCATGTTTCCATTCAATCCAATCTGTTATACGAGTGCGCACTCTTATATTGACGTGGGTTCATGATCCTCGCTTATATTCATAAATTCAAGTGCTACCTTATATGCAAATAAATCATCTTATGTCGACATTCCTTATTGGTTCCATTATGTTCCAGACATGATATAATCGATTGAGATTCATTATTATCAGGACCTTTAATACTTTGCAGCTTGGCGTCCCAAGCTACATTGTTTGGTACCTGTACCTTAGTTGGATTTTGATTATCATTATCTGCACCTTTCTTTTGTTTCCGAGGATTCTTATCTTTTGGAACCTATTGGTCTACCACATTTCATACGTTGTTTAGACTGTGTAGCAACTTGATTGTGTCTCTTCTTGGACATCAAATTCGTTGGTG
>NW_013622629.1:0-787 GCF_000695525.1 Brassica oleracea var. oleracea
CCGAAGAGGGTTCGGAAGGCACTGAGATTCGTGCAACCCGGTTCTGCATTGGCTGCGGACACAGGAAGCGACTCCGAATCTGAAGACCAGAATCCCGTCGAAGTTCCAACAGCTGTGCCGGAGTCGAGCTCTCGGAAGGGAAAAGATGTCGATCTTGGCGACATAGAATTTTCGATGGATGACTCTATGCTTCCAGGATGGGATCCGAACCTTGCTTACTGCTCGGGAAGGCTCCCCGTTCGAAAAACCAATGACGGAAGAGGAAGAAATTGCCTATTGAAACGAACAGGAGGAGCTGGCTGAAAGACAAACCGAGCTCACTCGCAGTAAACGCCGACAGGCTCGGAAATCTACTGACGAGGCATCGGATATCCGCGATCTTTGCGACTACATCACCAAGACTGCGGTAGAAGAGAGGGCCGCAAAGTCTCAAATCCATCATGCTACTAGTGCTGCCCCCGAAATCGATCGACTGTTGGAAGGAGCTCGAAAGACCCCTTTTACCAATCGTATTTCGGACATGAGGGTGTCCGATCCGGGAAAAATCAAAGTACCGAAGTACGATGGTACGGCCGATCCAAAAGCGCACCTTCAGGCTTTCCACATCGCGATGGGAAGAGCTAGACTGAAGGACGGCGAAAAGGATGCCGGCTACTGCCCCCTGTTCGTTGAAAACCTGGAAGGAGCAGCACTTGAATGGTTCGCACGCCTTCGTCGTAACACCATTGGGAGTTTTCGAGAGCTCGCATCGGAATTTCTCAAGCAATACTCTGTATTCATAGACAGA
>NW_013622630.1:0-149 GCF_000695525.1 Brassica oleracea var. oleracea
CACAAGAACCCTCCAGCCCATTGGTACACATGGGTCATCCACATGGCGTGGTCACTGTCAAGACCCGAACCAACTGCCCAAGACTCGAACACTCAGTCCAGATGAGTTGAGCTGATCCCCAGCTGACCCAGCTGAGTGAGCTAGTCCAT
>NW_013622630.1:373-787 GCF_000695525.1 Brassica oleracea var. oleracea
CGCACCGCAGTCTGTCCGGACGATCCTATCCAAAATCGGGGACATGACAAGTCTCCCCCACTTGATAGAGACTTACCCAAGAATATTATCAAGTGGTCCATCAAGCACCCATACAAATACCTGACTTGTGTCTCTGACCCAACTTTCCAGGTTGCGGTCCTAGTAGACACCAAGTCTCTTACTCTCTGACCCTAGTCCATGACTAGATCATCTTCACTCCCTAAGAACTTACTGCATACCCGAGAGTCTTAGTAGATTTACCCAATCTCCAAGCCACTCAATGTATCAGTCAAGTCTTAATGAAATCGTTCCAATCTTTTGGCCGCTTGTTGTACCACAAGTCCTAACAGATTGTTTTGTTTCCTTGTGTCCTTACAGACACCAAGGGTTCATGATCCCAGCCTAATCGTACTG
>NW_013622631.1:0-787 GCF_000695525.1 Brassica oleracea var. oleracea
CGGGGTATAAACTTTAAGAATTCTGACGATCGTTATTATTATTATTTTTTTTGCTTATAACGTGTCAATCGGATTTATAGGGTTTGAACTTGCTTGGATCGGCCATCGAGGCGAGCCATAGAGAGGCCATGATCTATCGCTTTAAGGCAGAGAAGGCTGAAAAGGATCTTGCTCGCGTGCGAGACGAGATGCTGGCGCGAGACGCTCAACTCGCTCTTGATCATGCCAGGGCTGTTCGTAGGGCGGAACAGAAGGGCAAGAGGGAAATCGTCGAGGTGATGAAGACTCGCGTTTCTCAATTCTAGGTTGAGTACGGGAATCTCAAGGGCGCTTTCAACTCGCTGGGCGACTTCCGTGAGTGTCGCGTCTCCGTCGGGAGTCTTTGGAAGATGCAGGAAGATGACTACGTTTTC
The DNA here is from genome assembly GCF_000695525.1 of Brassica oleracea var. oleracea. NCBI lineage: Eukaryota > Viridiplantae > Streptophyta > Magnoliopsida > Brassicales > Brassicaceae > Brassica > Brassica oleracea. Next base: position 414 of record NW_013622631.1, read on the forward strand.
GAGAGGGAGATNNGGTGGCATGAAGGATATGCTCACGCTGAGGCGACCATTCCTCCGATCGATGAGAAGATTCAGAGATTCAGGGATCCCATTCCGATTTCCCCTGATACCGTAGAAACTACGACTGATTTTGCCGGTGACGATGAGGAGGTGAATTTTCCCGCGGATGCATTCGGAGCCTCCTTGTCCGGGAGTTTTAACTTTGATCTGTGAGCGTTTTAATGAGTTTTTCCCTTTATCTAGTATTTAGCGGTCGAGTGTGGCCTTTGTTCATGTATGTCTGGCCGAGTATGGCTTTCGAACTTTGTACGGGCCTATTTTGACCGCTTTTGTCGGGATTGGCCGTTGGTGGCTTTGAACCCCTACCGCTATGC
>NW_013622632.1:0-245 GCF_000695525.1 Brassica oleracea var. oleracea
ATCGATCGATCCGTTTATAAAAAAACATTCGGAATATACCGAGGGACGTGTTCCTCGGTATAAACGGATCGATCGATGGATATATGTCCAAAAACGCATTGATCGATCGAGTATATCAAGTGTTCCTCGGAATTTACTCGGTATTTCATTTCCTCGGAATGTAAAAATATTATTTTTTTAAAAAAAATAAAATTTTTGAAATTGAAATTCGAAAATATAAAATTAAAATTAAAATTGAAATCATA
>NW_013622632.1:315-787 GCF_000695525.1 Brassica oleracea var. oleracea
CGGAGGACCCGGAGGAGCAGGAGCGGGTGCAGCAGCGGGAGCGAGAGGAGCAGGAGCGGGTGCAGCAGAGGGAGATGTATTGTAGGAGCTGTGGGGCGAAGGGGAATCGTGAAAATGACTGGAATCCTGAGACTGGCTCCCCGTACCACCACGACCACGACGCTGTCGAAGCCGAGTCTGATCATCATGAGACTTGTAAATTAAAAAAAATATATTTAATAAATATGGAAATATAGATATTATTTTTTTTTATAAAAAAATCCCAAATAATAGTTTTTAATCATTCTAAAAAGATTTATAGATATTAAAAATGTTTAATAAATATATAAAAATAGTTCTAATAAACAAAAAATAGTTTTAATAAATAAAAAATATGTTTAATAAATATAGAAATTTATATTATATATATAATATATTTTTAAAACAATTCTCAAATAATAGTTTTTAATCACAAAAAAAGTTTTATAGATAT
>NW_013622633.1:0-786 GCF_000695525.1 Brassica oleracea var. oleracea
TAGAAACTTCTAGATTGTTGAGAAACAAAGTCATCATTTCTCCTAAAGGGTCAAAATATTAGAATTTGACACAATGTTGAGAATACAAACCTGATAGAAGAACAAGACTTTTAACGAAAGTGACAAATTATTTTACGAGCAGTATCCCAAAGACCAAGATTGACAGTTTTGCCATTGACTACATCATTTGCATAGATATTGTCGAACACTGTTGGAACATATCCTGTAATAACAAGGACAACATTCACCAACAAAAGCCAATAAAAAGACAGTTCACTAGAGAGAGAGAGAGATGGATATAGTTGGATAAGTGTTGCAAGAGTACTTGAGTAGGAGATAAGAAGACAAGTTTAGCCCACAACTCCAACACAAACAGTGACGCACTTTATAGCTGCTGTTGTTGTTGATACTGATGCCGCAGCCAAAGAAGCTGACATTTGATTGAAATATGAGAATGGTACTTTGAGTTAGCTTCGCTTTCACTTTTTGTACTCATGGTTAAGTATATAAGGAAACTGAGACTTAGATGAAAAGCTGCAAAATTTTAAAATCTTAGAAAAAAGAGTAAACTTTAATTTCAGAGGCAAAACTATTTGAATGCATATACTTAATTCATCTTAATTGTAATATCGTAATAAATCAACTTTTTAAAAAACTTTATTTCATATTTTTTGAAACCTCCTATAGTGAATAGCATAGAGAAATAAGCACGGAGACCATAGCTTTAAAACCGATATGTCATACCGGCAACAACGGAGTAAGCTGATAAGCGACTCTAAGAACGCC
>NW_013622634.1:0-786 GCF_000695525.1 Brassica oleracea var. oleracea
AGGGAAAGATGCTAACGTCGAGTGACCATGCCTTGTAGACGGTACGGAGAATGATCCCTTGTGAACATGGTAATATATGACTGAGACAGGCCACGGTTGCGTGAAGAACGCGGCACCTCTCAAACCATTATCATGAGCTACATCAAGAAGCCAAGGCATGGAGGAGTCGTACACGAGAACCCTAGGAGGATTTCCAGACAGTTTCATGTCCTGTATCAATTCAGGTAAGCGGTTTTTGATGCTGCTTTGTACTCTGTCCATGTAATCGTCTAGGTCTTGTAACGGATCGTCACCTTCTTGGAAGCCATTGGGGATAGGGAAGACAGTAATTGAGTCGTCATGCTCTGTTTTGTAAGGCGGAGAGGGTTTGTCGGGGACGAGGACAAGAGTGGACTTAAGACCCTTTGAGGCTAAGCGTTTGCAGAACTGGGACATTGGAGTTAGGTGGCCTTGTCCAGGGAAAGGCAAGACGATAACTTTAGATCCTTCTATCATTTTTGTTTTCTCTTTTGTTCTTGCTTACTCTGGTTTGATGTGTGGGTGTGTTTAGCTGTTTATATATACAGAGGTTGGATTAGAGGACAGAGGACTTTTATTTGACCACGTCTTTGTTGGGACAATTGCTTTTGACTTGACTACAAAAAAGTAAAGGTTTCTTGGCGGCCAAGATGTGATGATTTATGCAATCCACCAAACTATATTTTGCCATGAGATTGAGAGAGAGCGAGACACTGCATCTCAACTTGTTGGGTTTTGTTTTGTCTTTTCTATGTTAAAAATATTATT
>NW_013622635.1:0-786 GCF_000695525.1 Brassica oleracea var. oleracea
CATAAGTTTAAAAGAAACCTTGAGCCAAAATGGGTGATCTAATTATACACCAAGGAACAAGGATTGCATAAGGTTTATGAATCCGAATATCCAACAATGAAAGGAGAAAAGTAATAAGCTGGTATAAAGAATGATAAAGAATGGTATCTACCATCTGGTATCAACCATCAATGTCTTGGCAAAGATCCTCGGACTAGAAAATAATTTATAGACGTCCATATGCTACAATGATAGCAAAATAAAATGCCAGACACATTGACCCGAGAGAAAGAATGACTATGTCATCCCAGCTTAGCACCACACGGTTTTGATGTCTTAAAGACACAACCAAGTTGCTACAAAGTCTATATAAGATAGACCAAATAAATGTTCCAAATAAAGTTCCATAAATTCTAAGGAACCTCGGAAAGAAAGAGAGGTGCATGAGATAAAATCTGAGTTTTATTAAAAGAAACCATTCCAGACGTTGAGATATAAGGCTGGCCAGCTGAACAACTAGGTACCATACCATATAGCTTGGGACGCCAAGTTATAAGGTTATTAAGGTCCTAGATAATTGTTATTATGGTCCTAGATAATGAAATCTCAAATTGATTTATACCATGTCTGGAATTAAAAGGAACTATATATATATATATATAAGCGTGTCGACACATACATTCATAGAAAATGCGCAAGTATGTAGCACATGAATACAAAGATATATATCGAGGATCATAAATCCACACAAGAGTACTCGTAATGAATAATGAAAGAAACATGGGGTTTAAAGTGATATATAAAAGG
>NW_013622636.1:0-786 GCF_000695525.1 Brassica oleracea var. oleracea
ATTGTTTCAAAGTTTGAGGGTTATTGGACTAACATGAATTAGTTTTTGTGGTGAAATAATAACATTAACATTAGCGATGAACGTTGGATTATATAATAACATTAACGTAATATTATTCTATATAATAAAATAATAGTTAGAATAATAAGAGACATGCAACCACACGCACCATCCCTTATAGTTTTGCATTCTCATTAAAGGTAAGGGAGTCACATGAAATCTAATCTTCCTTGTACATCATCACATGCACATTGTCTTCCATTGAATCTTATATACGTATGATAAGATAATGCATGTATAATATTTAAGTATGATCATATAGATAGCCGTCATTAGTATATAAATAGGTAAAAGTGATTGTAACTTTGTACTGGTCGGTGATCGACAAAGTTGTTACTTTCGAAAAAGCTTTTATGAAACAAATCCTTTTTAAATATACTCTATTGCAGGTTAATGAAGAATATGAGGATCCAGTGAAGTCTGTTACATTGAAGCAATAGTGCTATAAAAGATTCAGAGCGATATATTTCCTTATCACACACTGATGATCATTGATCAGAACTTATCTTTTCATTGTGCCACTTAATTACTTATTTAACCTTATTTTCACATCAAATGAGCCAAATCATGTTGCTATTGTGGTTTTGTTTCTAGTTATTGATTATTATATATTTTTGCCAATTATTGTGTTTGATTTTCGATGGCTTTAGCTATCAATATAAACTAGTTTACATTGAGAGGTGGTCTCTAGTTTTCCACGTAGTAAAACATGTTGTGTACAAAAAA
>NW_013622637.1:0-786 GCF_000695525.1 Brassica oleracea var. oleracea
TCTCCAGCCCCGCAAGGTATTCTTTCGCCACTCTCCCGTTAGCATCTATATGCATATACATCCACTTTCGCAACTCGAAAATATTCCCGGAGCCAGCCATTTTTTTTTCTTTCACGTTTTTTTTGTTGTTGGTGTGTTTAAAATGATGTTCAAACGTCCCTATTTATAGAAAATTTTCGAATCTGGTAGTTGTAATTTTCCAACGAATTTACGACGAAAATTAGTTAGGTGGCCGAAAAAAAAACGTGTGACAAACAAAGTTGGTGGATTCAAAGTTTCGTCGCTAAGTAAACGTAAATTATTTCCTCGTAAAGACCATGCTAAGTTTACGTGGAATGAAAGCCACGTCACTTTACATCGACTTTACGACGAAACTGTTTCGTCGTTACTTTACGAGGAAATAACACTGATTTTATTTTTTCGCGTAATTTTCTCGTAAAGTCAACGTAAATTAACAAAGAAAAATATTCCTCGTTAAGCTTGTGTTTTCTTGTAGTGGATTGGTTCTAAATTTTTATATATTAGTTCGTTAATTCTTTAATTACTGAGTGTGAAATTTTCATTCATTCATTAACTTATCAAACATTGCAATTTCAGTTTTTAGTTAGTACGAAAAAAATATTTTTCCATTTTCATTCATTCATTAATATATATGACAGTAATTAAAGTTGATATGATGTTGGTTTGAGATTGGTGTAATGTGTATTGTAATCTCTAATGCATTTTAAGGGAAGTCTGGACGCACTACAAGAAAACACAAATTTAACGACGGCCAAAATCGTCGTT
>NW_013622638.1:0-786 GCF_000695525.1 Brassica oleracea var. oleracea
CATGGATCAACAATATGATGTACTCGAACCTCAGCAAGAGATATCCGTCTTTCTCTCACTTCCCTGTCGAGGACCAGAAGATGTGGTTTCGTCAGTTTGCGGTAAGTATTCTAATTTCTTAACTTATATTTTTAATCTTTAATATAAAATTTCTACAAATTGTGTTTTTTTTCATCAAGAGTTCACCTGGAATCCCGATCACACGAACTTTATCCGTGACGCCTTCGTCCATAAAGTTATGGACAACTATGGGAAGCAGATCTACGAGTGGAAGCAAAAGTGGCTTATCAACCAGGTTTTTTTTAATTTATTAAAAATTTTTTTTGAATTTATTAAACTATTTTTGGATTTATTAAACTATTTTATATTTTTTTTATTAAAAGGTCCCGAAGTCGATCAACAGCACGGTCTGGGAGGAGTTGTGTGTGCATTGGGATAAGGACGAGACGAAAGCTATCTCCGTGACCAACTCCGCCAACCGCAAGAGCGATCGTGGCGAGAAGGGCATGTACAAGCACGATTTGGGTGCCCAGACTATTGCCACTCTGGGGGATGATCGCTTGGTAAGTTCAATCTTTTTTTTTTTAATTATTTAAGTATTTTTATTTTATTTTTTATGCATTTCTTTTAATTTCTAATGTTTGTTTAACTTTTGTTTTTTTCAAGGCGGATCAAAATGATGGCGAGCCGGTTGATGATTTCGTCCTAATGAAGACGGCGCATACCAACAAGCACAACTGGGAGATTGATGATGGTGTTGTGAGGGATGTTCTCAGCCTGATCGAA
>NW_013622639.1:0-786 GCF_000695525.1 Brassica oleracea var. oleracea
AAGATTACATATCGTCGCAAATTCCTCGTAAGGTTACGACGAAATAGTGAGCAGTTACAAAGACCCGTGTTTTTTTTGTACGAGGTTTTAACGACGATTTTGCTTACGTGGAATTAACGAGCCGCACTTTCCTATAAATATACCCACAACTCTCATTCTCAAACCACACACAAACTCCCAAATCACACCCATCTCAAATCATATTCCTCAGCAAAATCCTATTCAAATTATAAATATTTGAAAAAAAAAGGAAAAGGAGAAGATATTAGAATTCATGTGGGCGAGACTTACGTATTATAATTGCTGGAAGTCTTGCCACATGTTAATCTGGTATCTTTCTCCTTTTCCTTTTTTTCTAGTTTTTACACTACGAGGTATTTACAACGATTTCTGCTTACGTGGTGTTTACGACGATTTCTGCTTACGTGGAATTAACGAGTGTTATGTTTAAATCCTTTTACGTGGTGTTTACGACGATTCCTTTTGCGTGGTGTTTACGACGATTTCTGCTTACGTGGAATTAACGAGTGTTATTTTTAAATCCTTTTACGTGGTGTTTACGACGATTCCTTTTACGTGGTGTTTATGACGATTTCTGCATACGTGAAATTAACGTATTTGTTGGTATTTAGGAAGCTAACTTGGTCTGCTTGTGAAGCTAAGATGAAAAGCTCGAATTTGTTGTACCTTCGTCCACCGTTGACATATTTTCGTTATTTCCTCGTTGGCTTACGTGGTGTTTACGACGATTTCACATACGTGGTATTTACGACGATTTCATCCTAC
>NW_013622640.1:0-171 GCF_000695525.1 Brassica oleracea var. oleracea
ATCACATCGTTTGAAAGTGGGATAACTTCTTCATTCTAACTCCTATTTGATTTATTAAACTTCCTAGTGATCCTACACTACTTTATGTGTCCAAATACAGTTTCTTACATCGCGTTTCATCCTACTTTGATTAGAATGACGAAGAAGTTGTCATATTCCCGAAATGGAAAA
>NW_013622640.1:261-507 GCF_000695525.1 Brassica oleracea var. oleracea
GTCCAAATACAGCTTCTTACATCGCGGTTCATCCTACTTTGATTAGAATGATGAAGAAGTTGTCATATTCCCAAACAGGAAAACTGGAATCACATGATTTGAAAGTGGGATAGCTTCTTCATCCTAACTCCTACAAATCTATTCAACTTCCTAGTGATTATCCACTACTTTATGTGTCCAAATACAGCTTCTTACATTGCGGTTCATCCTGGTTTGATTATAATGACGAAGTAGTTGTCATATTCC
>NW_013622640.1:642-786 GCF_000695525.1 Brassica oleracea var. oleracea
CGAAGAAGTTGTCATATTCCCGAAATGGAAAACTGGGATCACCTCATTTGAAAGTGGGATAGCTTCTTCATGCTAACTCCTATGAGATTTATTTAAATTCTTGGTTATTCTCCATTACTTTATGTGTCCAAATACAGCTTCTTA
>NW_013622641.1:0-203 GCF_000695525.1 Brassica oleracea var. oleracea
TTAGGCTTTATTTCCCTCAGAAACAAAGGAAACAACTTCCATACGAAAAATGAAACATTATACGAAACTTTCATCGTATAAATTTACCCTAAAGTGGATAAACGTTTTCTACCACCATGGGCATACTCGGCCTATCAATCTCGATAAACGCCATTCGTCATTCGCCCAATTACGCCTTTCCTTCGAAGCCGAACTAGGTTACA
>NW_013622641.1:366-786 GCF_000695525.1 Brassica oleracea var. oleracea
CTGACAGCTAAACGGTAATCCGGAATTTGTCTTGAAACGCCAAGTAACGATTACACAAACAATTATTGTACCACCCAAAAACGGGAATCATACGGTAAATTCGTCATAACAAAACTCAGTCCTAACAACCAAACAGTTAACGGAAAGGTTCCACTTGTCAAAAATCGACCAAGTTCCATATACTACGATTCACTTTTAGCCCGATGTGTTTTACTCGTAAAATGCGGCATGTAAGGAAAACTCGTAACAGAGCTCCTATAGCTATACGGAAAATCCTCAAATAGACACGAAAGAAATCTCGGAAGGCCAACACCACACAAAGCACGGTATAGGAGGATGCTTCTTTCTGGGGACAAATTTACGCAACCCCTTGGTCCAAACTCCTCGATCGCAAATCAAATCCAAACAGGAACAACAATT
>NW_013622642.1:0-786 GCF_000695525.1 Brassica oleracea var. oleracea
TGCGACCTTGTGACCATTTGGTGTCTTTGTGGTGCAGGTGGAGATGGCTGTGGTACAGAAGAACGACTTGGTTCAGGAGAAGGAGTTGGTGTAGAAGCAGATGAAGATGCCGAAGACACCCTGTTACTTGAAGCCGATGAAGACTGAGGAACAGACTACAGAGGCGGGAAGTCAGCTTCAGAGAACATAGGAACAGATCCTTGATGAACCACTGATTCTGATACTGGAGCTTCTGTTTCCTTCTCTGGCTCTGCGGGTGATTGCGGAACAAAGCTCATTTGCCACGCCTTGAGAAGAGGAGTTAAGACTGACAGATGACTATGCTTGTAAGCATGTTCAAAAGGGAAATCAGTTTCATCAAACAGAACGTGGCGTGTGATGTAGACATTACCAGTTGGAGGGTAAATGCATCTATATCCCTTGTATATGTCATTGTAGCCTAGGAATACGCACTTGAGAGATCTAGGATCAAACTTGTTGGTAGCATAGGCTCTGAGAGACGGGTAGCAAGCACAACAAAACGTTCTTAGAAAACTGTAGTTGACTGCTTTCCCAAACAGTTTTTGATATGAAATCTGATTGTTTGGCAGGCTGCTTGTAGGGAGAAGATTGCTCAGGAAGGTTGCTGTGAAGAACGCTTCCACCCAATACTTCAGAGGCATCTTACTATCAAACATCATTGACAACCCGAGCTCAGTGATGTGCCGATGCTTCCTCTCAGCCAGTCCATTCTGCTGCGGCGTATGAGGACACGAGATTTGTTGTCTGATCCCATCTTTTTGCAAG
>NW_013622643.1:0-786 GCF_000695525.1 Brassica oleracea var. oleracea
AACGGCAACCTCCTTCCCTTTTGACATCTTGGCCCTCTTTGTAGGAGTCTGCTCATCCACACTTTCATCGCCACTCTCCTCGTCTGTGGCAACTGCTACACTTTTTCCTGTCCTCCTCTCCTGCTCTTTTGTCTTCTTTGCAGCCAAGGTTTGCTGTCTAGAAGTCCTCTGTGCCCCAGAGCTAGTCTGCTCCGAGGATAAATCTTTCCCTCTCAATGCAGATTCTCGTCTCTCAGCTTCCTGCTTCTCAGCATCCGACTTTCCCTTAGTTTTCTTAACCATTAGTACCTGAAAAACTTAAAACATGGAAAGGGATAAGTGGATGAAATTTGCAAATGAAAATGGCAAGAGTAAACTCAACAAATGAATAGCAATTTAAACTCAAGTTAATTAAGCAGTCAAGCTAAGAGTAAAGAATCACACTTCTCAATCTTTTAAAAATTTGAAAATTACAAAACAAGTAAAATTCAATAACCAAAGCGGTTCTAGAATGAGAGAATTCTTTAATCAAACCTTTCAACACCTTAACATACTAACTTACCCACTAGCACACTCAATTGGGGTCAATTTTTAAAACCGCCAAACCCATGAACCCTAAATTTACCAAAGTTCAAATTAAACTCAATTTCACCATTGATTCAACAACCCAACTTGATAGATAAGCTTTCCCTAGTCAATTTTACCACAATCTAGCAAAAAAAATGACCAAATTTCGATTTTCAAATTCTAGGATTCATGAACCTACGAATTTGAATTTAAAAACTCAATACCTTGCTTTGGATGAAA
>NW_013622644.1:0-785 GCF_000695525.1 Brassica oleracea var. oleracea
ACATAAACATAAAATACAAAATAATAATTATTTTTAAGAATGCAAGACTTTCAAAATATTTTAAGTAAATAAATTTAACTCATGATTCAAATTTTAGGCTATATGCTAAAAACAATATTCACAAATAACATTTATTTACTATATAAAAATTAAGGCTATAAGTTATTGAGAATATACACGATATTTCATATCCAACATATCACAATATGTTCAATTTATCTAATTTTGGCGAAATTATACATTGGTCGCCACATTAGCTGCCACGTCATCTAAATTTTGCTGACGTGGATGCTAACCATCTAATTTTGCTGACGAAGATGCCACATATACAAAAAATAAATTCTAAAAAATAACCAAAATAGTCGTTTTATAAAAATAATTTTTTAGAGTTATATATGTGTTGTAATGATTTAAGTTCAATGCTATTGTTGCTTCATAAGTATATATTTCTTATGATTTTCTCTTAAATTTTAGATTTTACTTTGGGTTATCCGAACTGATCCAATATAACTCAAATATGAACGATATACGGTTACTTTATGGGTTCTGGGATGTGATAGAAAAACGACCGAACTCGATGTATTTTATCTGATCTCGACCCATACTTACAAAAATACCAGTATGGGTCCTAGAACGCGTTACAAAATAGAACCAAAATCCGAAAACCCGTCCTGAACCTAACGGGTACCCGAACGCTTCATTTAAAAAAATTTATGATGTAAATTGATTATTCTATATATTTACGAATATATCTCTCATATAAGATTAAAATTTATTATTTAATT
>NW_013622645.1:0-785 GCF_000695525.1 Brassica oleracea var. oleracea
GTCGCCGCCGGCCAACTTTCCGGTAAGCCACCGCCGGAGCTCCGCCGGAGCCGCTGGTGACCGACACCGGTGACTCGCCAACTCGGCCGAGTCAACCCGGTGAGTCAACTCGGTTGACTCGGTTAACCGGTTGGTTAGCCGGTTTAAATTGATTTCAATTCGGTTAGGTTAAACCGGTCGGTTAAAGTCAATTAGAAATCGGTTAGGATAAACCGGATTAATTAATTAATTAATTAATTAAATAATTAATTAAATAATTGATCTTTGACCGGCGAGTTGACTTTTCCATAAACCTTAATCAGACCCGTTTTAAACCGTTCGAAAGGCATTCTAACTCGATTTTTCGCCCTGATTTCAGATTCAGAGTCTATTTGAGCAGCTGGAGTTCATAGATATCACATTTCCCTATTGCTAAGGTGAGGGCTACTCCGTTAAATCCCGAGCTAGTTTAGTACTACCATTATGGAAAGTTTAGTTTCGAAACATGGATCCATCTCTTTGAATCGAGTCTGTTTGAGAGTCTTGCTTGCTCATTATTGATATTAATTGTTAAACTGGAAATAGGATAATAGAGGATTCAACGGTTGATTGAATTGATTGATGTTAAGCACTGTTATATATATATATATTTGAGTCCAGGTGTTGAGATTGCGGGGCGCAGAATTGTCTGCGCTAGGCCGTGGGATTTGCGGGGTACAAAGACGTTTGTACTAGCCTGCATTGTTTGAGATTGCGGGTTACAGAGGTATATGTGCTAGGCCGTGGGATTTGCGGGGTACAAAGAC
>NW_013622646.1:0-171 GCF_000695525.1 Brassica oleracea var. oleracea
TGTTATGTATACTGAAACCTATGATCTTTAGTATTGTTTTAAAATTTATAAACACGTTATACATTTTTTTAACATATATTAAACTCTCTTTCATGGTACATGGGCATCGATTTAATTTTTTGTCAATTAATTTAGTAAAACTTCATAATACTCCCTAAATTGGTGAATTAA
>NW_013622646.1:249-785 GCF_000695525.1 Brassica oleracea var. oleracea
CATTATTTTCATATTTTTGAATTTTTTTCTAAATCTGTATGATAACTAACCCCTAAAAAATATTGAGTTTTTCGGTAAATGTTCTATATACTGAAGCCTATGATCTTTAGTGTTGTTTTAAAACTTTTAAACATATTGTACATTTGTATTAATGTATATTAAACTCTCTTTCATGGTACATGGGCATCATTTTAATTTTTTGTCAATTAATTTAGTAAAATTTCATAATACTCCATAAATTGGTGCACTAACCACTATAAAATCGCTATTTTCTAGAGAAACGGAGACAGAAAAAGTTTCAAACCTCTTTTACCTTCACCATATGTTATCGAAGGATGCAACTATGCATTAAAACAGTATTTTCATATTTTTGAATTTTTCTCAAAATCTATGTGTTAAATCCTACGAAAATATTGAGTTTTTCGGTAAATGTTTTGTATACTGAAGGCTATGATCTTTAGTGTTGTTTTAAAACTTTTAAACATATTGTACATTTGTATTAATGTATATTAAAGTCTCTTTCTTGGTATATGGGC
>NW_013622647.1:0-785 GCF_000695525.1 Brassica oleracea var. oleracea
ATGGGTATCACAAGAACAAAGGGACCCCGAGGATTACCATTAAAGTGGACATAGCGAAGGCTTTTGATACACTTTCATGGAATTTCCTCTTCTCATGTCTGGAAAGCTTAGGACTTCCTCCTCATTTCATCAAACTGCTTAAAGCTTGCATCTGCAAAACGAGCTTCATGGTCGGTTATAATGGAACTGTAAACGGGTACTTCAAAGGAAGCAGAGGTTTGAGACAAGGAGACCCCCTCTCCCCTTATCTCTTTGTAATAGCTATGAACTGTCTATCATTCATGCTTAACTCCGCAGCAGCTCAGGAAAAGATAAAGTATCACTCAAACTGCAAGTCTATGAAGATGACTCACCTCTCTTTCGCTGACGATCTACTGATCTTCATTGAAGGTTCCCTCCACTCGGTCCAACAAGTGCTGCAAGTCCTGAAGGAATTCGAGAAAAGATCAGGACTGGCGATCAGTATGCAGAAAACAAGCTTCTATGCCTCAGGTATGACAGACCAAGAAGTGGATACCATTCAGGTTTCAACGGGTATGATCTGTGGCACACTTCCTGTTCGTTATCTAGGCGTCCCCTTGAACTCAAGAAAGCTCAACCTCGTCACTTGTGAGCCCCTGATACATCAAATCAAAAAGAAGTTTTCATCCTGGTCAGTAAAATCCCTGTCTTTTGCTGGCAGATTACTTATAATCAAAACGGTTATAGCTGGTATTACTACCTTCTGGTGCTCAGCTTTCATCCTCCCAAAGGCGTGTATTGCTAGAATAAATTCCCTCTGCAGT
>NW_013622648.1:0-785 GCF_000695525.1 Brassica oleracea var. oleracea
TCTCGGATCGAATCCGGATCTCGGATAAAAGTCTCAGGCCTACCGGTAACGGCCAAGAGACCATATGGATTTTTTTACCAAATATAATACTAATATTTATATGGGACTTAATTATTCAATTAACTTTAAATTAAAAATATTGAGAATGATCATTCATTCATTTGTGTATATAGTCTCTTATGAACTTTCATGAGTTTCTCAGTTAAGAACCTATTCTGAACTTACTTTTTTATTGTTTTTTTTCTCTTTCTTATTTTTGACTATTTTCTATTTTTTAATAGCTAAAGTATTGCCTCACATATCAGAAATGTTGGTGCTCTATAAGGTTCCAATATCTGAATCTGAGCCCGAGTGCTATATCACAAACTTTATTTGGACACTGTAAAATAATTTATTTTGATAATTCTAATAATATTCCATTTCCATATTTAAATGATATTGAGTTTGGTAAAATACGAAAAATATACCTCACTTTGATATTATAAATAGAATATAAATTTAATTTTCTAAAATATCAAAATTATATTTAAAAAAAAAATCTTCATATTCAACAAAAAAAAATCCAAAGGTAACCTAAATACTCATTTGATACCTAAAAATAACTACTATCTGAATACTCAAAGTGGTTTCATTAGTAATTACTCAAATATCCAATTGCATGATTCAGATTGCGTCAATACCAGAAACGATTCAAAATACGTAATAAGATTTTTATGGGATTAACAATTAAATACCTACTTGTTACGAAAACTTAATTTCAAACAAAGAGGCGCACACATATGTTG
>NW_013622649.1:0-785 GCF_000695525.1 Brassica oleracea var. oleracea
CATTGAAATTTATGCTTGAAATCTATATTCTAGTATTGCTAAAATCAACCTCGAAACTGATTGAGTGATTAATAAATCTTTTTACTAGTCTTGCTAAAATCCATTGATTGTTAAACATTAATTACATGATTAATTGAATCCGTTTTTGCTAGTCTTGATAAATCATAATATTATGAGCACATAGAAATAGTATTGCTGAGACTTGCTAGAAATTGACTAATTGATTAAATGTCTTTAAGATTGATAGTCTCATTGTCCTTACAAGATTGAAATCCGAATTGATTGTTTTTAAGAGTATGGCAGCATGAAAATTATACCTAAATATTGAGTGATATATGATTTGAGATGTCGAAAATCAACCTGGATTTTGCTGCCCTAAATCTCTCTGGAGATAATTATTTACGGTGGGCATTGAATACAAAGATTATCCTAAAGTCAAAAGGACTTGGTGAATGTATCATAGAAGGCAATAATGCCAATGAGAAAGATTGATACAAAGCAATATTAATTATTAGCCATCATCTTATTAAGAGTCTCAAAGATCAGTATCTGGCTATAGAGAATCCTCTACACCTTTGGACAGAGTTAAAAATCGAGATATGATCACCAAATAATGGTGTTATTACCAAATGCCCTATTTGATTGGAGGAATCCCAGAATCCAGGACTATAAGTGATGGGCAAAATAATGGATTACTGATGAGAAACAGTGAATTGAGATCTCCTGTATTAACCCCACTACCTGATACCAATAAGGCCGCAGAAGGAAAAAAAAAGGTAACCACG
>NW_013622650.1:0-785 GCF_000695525.1 Brassica oleracea var. oleracea
GACTGCGGAGTGTAGTGCAGTTCGGATCATGACTCATGAGGAATTCGAAGAAAAATATCTTCACCCACCCTCCCCTTTCTACGTTAAAATCGATCGACGGCATGATCCAGCAGTCGATCGACAGAGAGAGACTGATATCGACCGACCCCCCCCCTCACCTTCCATCGATCGACGGGCACCTCTCACCTACCGAGTGTGATTACCATCTATTGATAGTGACCGAATCAACGCACTCACACCACCACCTAAACCTTTAGCAAACCCACCAGAACTTACAACCAACCCTTCAGACACTACACCAGAGCCTATGAAAGTTGATGAGGCAACTGAAGGAAGAAGGTTAAAGAAAAGAAAGGAGAAGATTCCTAAGAACCTTAAGAGGGAAGCTAATGAGAAGGAGATGGATGATCTCACTAAGAGAGTCCTCAGAATCCCAGTGGAGAAACCTTTGATGAATTTTATTACACACACCGATTGTGGATGTTCTTCAGAGACACTAAGGACACTGAGGAGGACATTAGGAGAATGTTTCATCATGTCAGGGAAATGATGAAACTAAGGATCACATTGAAGAAGAAGAGTGATCCTGGAAAGTTCGCAATACCATGTGTGGTGAAGGGTATTGAATTTCCCCATGCACTTTGTGACACAGAACCATCAGTCAGCATACTACCTAAGGTTATGACAAACCAGCTGGGTCTAAAAAAAGAGCCTTCATCAGAATCTTTCACCTTCGTTGACCTTTCAGAAAGAAGCTCAAGAGGCATCATAAGAGACCTTGAGGT
>NW_013622651.1:0-785 GCF_000695525.1 Brassica oleracea var. oleracea
GGCCTAGACCCAAAATGGTGGTTAGGTGAACCGTTCGGGAATTTTGAGATATATAATCTGATTAGTTCGATTCTTGGACTTTAAGGCTGCTCCAAACAATGTGTCTGATGAGTTTCTTTCAAAGGTTCTCTTGCCACACAAAGTAAGCAGAGGAAGGTTAAGTGCATCCTTCTGCCTATAAAAAGGTAAGCCTTATAATCTATGACTTCCAAACAATGGAAGTTATAATTAAACATGAAACATAAACGCATTTTTATGTGCGTAAACCATTCGGAATCTGAATTATCCAACTAAGTGGTTATCAGCTTAAGCTTAGCTAAAGCAATTATATGTTCACTAAGAAGTATTATATCTTAGCCTTACAGTAATAAGTCTACAAACTAAGCTCTTATGCCCTACTGACAAAATATTAAATATGTCTTAGTCTTTTACTAAACAAACAACAGAAAAGTCTTAACAACGTAGTAAATAATTGACAATTATTTTATCATTTTTTTTGTATTTTAGTTTTTTATAAATCTTTTGTTACACATTTGCATCTCGAATTCAACATTGGCGACCGCAATAAGCCAATAAGAAGTGATTAGATTAATCGACGTAGATAGCAAAGAGATAATAGATCATGTGATTCTATGCAATGTATATGGTCCCGTGGTGCACAGATTTTCTTTGAAAAACTTCTAATAAAGAATTAAGAAACCACATTTTTCACGTTAGTAATCAAAGAGTTCTTTTGAGTAAAATGAAAATTGGAGTAAAAAGGAGGTTATTCAAGAACATTTATT
>NW_013622652.1:0-785 GCF_000695525.1 Brassica oleracea var. oleracea
ACCAACCAACCTAACTATCTCGACTCGGAGACAAAAGCTCCGCCATAACTATCTCGACTCGGAGACAAAAGCTCCATATACACAAATTTATATATGGGTAGTTCGCAGTTGGAACTACCTTCTTTCTAGTTGTGACGGTGTTATAAATTAAAGAATCCTTTTCGTTCTAAAACTTTCAAGAATCAATTAACAATTTTTTTTTTTTAACTGAAGTTAAAAGCGGAGATGCGGGGGACACCAGATAATTTCTCTTTCTAGATGATGATAAAATATCTGAAGATTAGGGGTGGACAGACAGACACCATCATTTTAGTATCTGTATTTTTTTTTTATTAATTAGTTTTAGCACCTGCCCTACTAATCTTTTGGAAGACAATACTAATAACTAGTTCAGCTCCGAGTTTCTAATAAAGTCTAAGACATAATCTCATTTTTGTGGCTTAAACAACTTAAGTAGCCGTAGAATAAAACAACTTAAGTCCACCATGAATCGCTAGAGAAGAGGTGCGAGACTGTGAGTATCTATGTTTGGTTCAATTTTAATGATGATTATAATGTTGATCATTTAATTATTTTGCTAATGGTGATTATAGTTTTTATGATTACTGACTTTAGTGTTTCAAGTCTAACAAAGACTATAGTAATAGTATAATAGAATAGATCAACTCAGTGGCGGATTTAAAAAATATTTTAAGTGGGAGCATAAATTAATTAATATTTTATTTAATAATATTATATAAATCTGTTTTATATTTTTCAATAAGAATACATTTTAAAGAAAAATA
>NW_013622653.1:0-100 GCF_000695525.1 Brassica oleracea var. oleracea
GATGCTTTCATGCTAATTCCTCAATATAGTAAGTTCCTGAAAGATGTCGTAGTTGCAAAGAAGAAGGAGATGGAGGGCATGGTGATTCTCACTCATGAGT
>NW_013622653.1:267-553 GCF_000695525.1 Brassica oleracea var. oleracea
ATTACAAGAAGTGTAGACTGTCTCTGGTATTGGCTGATCGTTCAGTGAAGTACCCTGTGGGTATCTTGGAGGACCTCCTTGTTATGGTTGGAAAGTAGGAGATCCCTACAGACTTTTTGATGCTTGAGATGGGTGAGGAAGCTGCAGATCCTTTAATCCTTGGAAGACCTTTCTTAGCTACATCAGGAGCAATTGTTAATGTGAAAGAGGGCAAGATTGATCTCCACTTGGGTAAAGGGCATGTTCTTCACTTTGACATCAAGGAGGTAATGAAGAAACCAACAGT
>NW_013622653.1:617-785 GCF_000695525.1 Brassica oleracea var. oleracea
TCTACAGCATGCTTTGACGATAGAGAGGCCAGCTGAAGTGATTCAGAACCTGGAGAGTGCTGCCTATGGGATGATGTTGGATTCACACAGAAGATTTGGTAGTAAGGATCAGTATGAGGAACTGCCTCAAATTGTCCATCAGGAAGCCTCGGTCATTCAACAAGGAAA
>NW_013622654.1:0-785 GCF_000695525.1 Brassica oleracea var. oleracea
GAAGTTATCTTGGGCATGAATTGGTTATCAGGCTATCGGGCACAATTTGATTATGGAAAAGGTCGTATTTTGTTCAAGGAGAACGGGCAACGACAAGTAGTGTTCTACGGGATCAGTCCAAGCAAGTCTGTGTCTTTAGTAGCTGCCTTGAGAGTGGAAGATTTGCTTAAGGATAGAGAAGCGTATCTGGTAACAGTAACTGCTAGTGAAGGACCCGCTAGCAATGGAGTTGGAATTACGGTTACGGATATTGTGGTAGTACAAGAGTTCGAGGATGTGTTTGTAGCGTTGAAAGAGTTACCTCCATCTTGGAGTAACTCTTTCACAATTAACTTGGAACCTGAAGCGAAGCCGATAGCAAAGACTCCCTACCGCATGGCACCTGCAGAGTTAGCAGAGTTGAAGAAACAGCTTGAAGATTTAATGGAGAAAGGTTTCATAAGACCTAGCTCTTCACCATGGGGAGCTCCGGTCTTATTTGTCAAGAAGAAGGATGGTAGCATGCGGATTTGCATTGATTATCGAGGAATCAACAATATCACCATCAAAGATAAGTATCCTCTTCCGAGGATTGACGAGTTGTTGGATCAGCTAAGGGGAGCAAGTTGGTTTTCAAAGATCGATTTGGCGTCGGGTTATCATAAGATTCCAATTTCAGAAGGTGATGTCATGAAGACTTCGTTTAGAACTCGTTATGGCGTAGTAATGCCTTTTGGCCTTACTAACGCACCGGTGGCGTTCATGAGATTGATGAATAAAGTCTTCCACGATTATCTCGACAAGTT
>NW_013622655.1:0-785 GCF_000695525.1 Brassica oleracea var. oleracea
GGAGGGACGTCAACGTCGATCGACGGTCGAGTAGGATGTCTATACTTATGCTGGAAGCGATTGTCTATGCCACCAGCTGTGTCATAGAACTCTTTTGTAACCCTCTGTTGATGTGTTTGGACGGTGCGTTGTTGCATGAAGAGATTGTCTGCTCCATTAGCCATCTGAAGAATGTCTACAATGTCCTCTCTGGATACTTACAGTGCATGTCCATCTATTTCTCTTGCATAGCCGTCTGGGTCCCTGAAAATTCCAAATTCATCCTGTGTTAGATACTGGTTATCAAAATTAGGGTTTTCGCTTACAGTGGATGATGGTTTTGGATGGATGTTGATCGATGATGGAGGTTTGTCGTCGATCGACGGACCGATGGCTTTGTTGATAAAATGGCTGAAACGTGTTCTTTCCCTAGTAGCTTCTACTTGTTGTTGATCTGGTTCATCACGTCTTTGCATATTGAGAAGTTCCTCATATGTGAAACCCTCATGAAGTTCATTTGCTCCTGGCTCATGAATTTCCGTTTCTACTGCATAGCTTTCGTGATGGTGATTATCTGCCCAACTGCCAATCGAGTACTCTCCTTCTCGTACGCGATCGACTCTAGTGTCGATCGATGGGTAGTAGGCAATGTGGGTCGATGCTCGTTTTCGGTTTGTCTGATGAGGATGAGTGTCGATCGATGTTGAGACTGTTCTGTCAATCGACGGCGCATTACTTTTCCAAGAGGAATGATGTAGTAGTTTGTCTTCCTCATCAAGAATGGCTATGTACTCTGTAGCTCATTC
>NW_013622656.1:0-178 GCF_000695525.1 Brassica oleracea var. oleracea
GGTCCGACGGAAACTATCCGTCAGAATTTCCTCGGTATTTTCAATTTTAATTTTTGCGAAATATTTGGCGGATGGTTTGCCCGGTTAAATGAAAATATACCGAGGAAATTCCGACGGACACTTAAATATCCGTCGGAATTTCCTCGGTATGTTCATTAATTCGAGGAAAAAGAATATC
>NW_013622656.1:272-431 GCF_000695525.1 Brassica oleracea var. oleracea
TCCCCTATATCATTTCTTATACAAATGCAATGCATACCATTGAGGAATCTTTGTATAGATGATCATAAACTATGAAATAACAAAATTTCAAAACGAATTGCAAGTATTCCTCTTACCATTCATTAAAGTGTATAAGTGTTTCTCTTATGTTGTGGAGAT
>NW_013622656.1:563-785 GCF_000695525.1 Brassica oleracea var. oleracea
CTCGGAATATTCCGAGGAAATTCCGAGGAACACTTGGATTTCCTCGGAATTTCCTCGGCATATTCCGAGGCTTTTCTGAGGAAACAGAAACCCTAAAAGAAAAGCCCTAAATCGTCGGAAAAGTCTCGGGCTATCCTGAGGAAATTCCAAGGAAATCCCTAAATCCTATTATCGCTCGGAATTTCCTCGGTATTCTTATATTAAAAAAAAAGGCGATGCTAC
>NW_013622657.1:0-784 GCF_000695525.1 Brassica oleracea var. oleracea
CGGAGGCAACAAAGGTTCCAAACTTCTTTGACCTTCATCATATGTTATCTAAGGATGCAACTATGCATTAAAACAGAATTTTCATATTTTTGAATTTTTCTCAAAATCTATGGGTAAAATTTCTTTATAGATTTTTTCGGTAAATGCTCTAATACTGAAGCCTACGATCTTTAGTGTTGTTTCAAAATTTCTAAACACATTCTACATTTGAATTAATGTATATTTAACTCTCTTTCATGGCACAAGGGCATTGTCTTAATTTTTGTCAATTAATTTAGTAAAACTTCATAATACTCCCTAAATTGGTGGTCTAACCACTATAAAATCGGAGACAACAATGGTTCCAAACTTCTTTGACCTTCATCATATGTTAGTGAAGGATGCAACTATGCATTAAAACAGAAGTTTCATATTTTTGAATTTTTCTCAAAATCTATGGGTAAAATTTCTATATAGATTTTTTTGGTAAATGCTCTAATACTGAAGCCTATGATCTTTGGTGTTATTTTAAAATTTCTAAACACATTCTATATTTGTATTAATGTATATTAAACTCTCTTTCATGGCACAAGGCCATCGTTTTAATTTTTTGTCAATTAATTTAGTAAAACTTCATAATACTCCCTAAATTGGTGGGCGAATCACTATAAAATCGCTATTTTCTAGGGAAACAGAGACAATAAAAGTTCCAAACCTCTTTGAACTTCATCAAATGTTATTAAAGGAAGAAACTATGTATTAAAACAGTATTTTCATATTTTTTTGAATTTTTCTCAAAATCTAT
>NW_013622658.1:0-784 GCF_000695525.1 Brassica oleracea var. oleracea
ACTCTCTTTGCTCATAACCTTGTCACTGATTCTACTACTTTCAGTTGCTATCACTTGGCTGCTTTAAATGTATGTTATTAACAAAGCAGTTTTAATATGCTGATTGGTTTCCAGGTCATGTGTTGATCAATGTCAGGAAACTGGATGCGTGGGGGATACTTGCTTCCATCAATGCTGATGGAAAAGCCATTAAGAGCCACTTTACCTGCGATGGAAACAGTGGGATTGCAAAAGTGATTGTCAGTAAGAATGCATGATGACTAGAGGAGAAGAGAGGAAAAGAGACGGAGAGAAACCTACCAAGTACTTCGGTAAATGGCCACTCAAACATGTCTATGGCATTCAGGTAACTTCCTCTTTGCTTAGTCTCATATATATATATATATGTCTACTACATCTGATGAGACTTTACAAAAGCAGATCATATGTATATGTTTGGTTTCTGGTTTCTTGGTTCAAGATTGTTCTGTTCTGTGTTGCGCTTTTAGACGTTCGCTTGTGGTCTACTATTTTCAAATTTTTGAACTTAACAAAGAGGTCTGTTTTTATTGATCTCCTAAGATGACAGGAGAAGAGTGGAAAGTTGTCAGATAAACATAAAACACCATACAAGACAAGAGTACGGCTTAAAAAAATAACTTGTTGCTGAAGCAAACAAATGTTTTGTTTGTTAGCCTATGTCATACTTTTTCGTCCAGTTTCTTGCAGGCCAGTAGCCTTGTACTTTGCTCTGTCTGTTTTGTACATGAACAACACAAGAGCATGTCAACGTTACCACCAAACA
>NW_013622659.1:0-487 GCF_000695525.1 Brassica oleracea var. oleracea
AATTGGTGCAAAAGGATTATAGCCTGGATAAAGCTTTCTGTTTGAAACGATCACTCTAGCCGTTCTGTTTGCCGTATAAGGAGATTTCTGTGAGGCAGCAAGTTTCCTTGTTCGATCACTCTTTGCACGGCAAAGTGCC
Organism: Brassica oleracea var. oleracea; assembly: GCF_000695525.1. Taxonomy (NCBI): domain Eukaryota; kingdom Viridiplantae; phylum Streptophyta; class Magnoliopsida; order Brassicales; family Brassicaceae; genus Brassica; species Brassica oleracea. The sequence continues at coordinate 140 of NW_013622659.1, forward strand.
AAAGCAGCATCCTTCTTTTCTAGATATCTAGCATCCTCCTTCTGCAAATCTGAAACAGTGGATTGATTTTTGTCCAATAGAACAAGGCTCGGTTCTGGAGCTTTATCCTCCGCCAAGCTCTTCCTTCCCGCGTTCGTCCCATTGACACTTTCACTCTGAAATATACAAGATTGGTTTATACAATGATAACCAATGAGTGTCTTCAAACATGAAACAAAATACATATATAAAATCTAAGGATTTGTTACTAACCCCGGGTTCGAGCGTCGGTTTAGGTGGAGAGGTAGTGTTTTGAGATGATGTCCCTTTCCGTTTTGTGGTGATACCAACCTTCTTCTCCACAGCTTC
>NW_013622659.1:505-784 GCF_000695525.1 Brassica oleracea var. oleracea
TCCCTCATGGCATCAGCTATGTCCTTGAACATAGTTTTAATATCCTCTTTGGTCAAACCACCAACAGTCGTAGTCACCTCTTCACTAGCCTCTGCAGCTGCCTCTTCACTAGCTTCAGCAGCTGCCTCTTTACGAGCTTTCTTCCGAGGTCTTGGACTGTCTTTCTTCACTACCTTTTTCTTCGCTGGACTCACAACCGTCGACTTTGTATTGAACCAAGTACCGGTGACTTCCCAGCAATCCATTGTCCACTTCCACGGTTTCTTCACAAACATGAGT
>NW_013622660.1:0-784 GCF_000695525.1 Brassica oleracea var. oleracea
AGTCTAAGGGTTCAATATTTTTAATATAAAATTATAATATTTTATAAAATAATAAAATAATGTTTAAAAATTTAAACTACAAATATTAAATATTAAATTATAAAGTTAAATATTTTCAAAACATTATCTCAAACCATATCTATTTCGAACCTTTAACCCTAAACCCTGAACCACATACTTTGACCTATACCATAAAACATTAAACATTAAACTTTTTAAAAAAAATAATTAATCATCTACCATAAATTCTAACTACAAATGTTAAAACTCTAATATTTTTGTTATTTAAAAATATATTCTTAAATCTTAAATCGAAACCCTAAACACTATATACCAAACCCTAAACTCACTCAGTTATATACCCTAAACTTTAAACTTCATATTTAAACCACACATCAAAAATTCAACATATAATCATAAAATCCAAGTTTTAAAATTTAAAGATTTATCAAAAATACACTTTAATATAAAATATAATTTTAATCATCAAAATTAAAACATTTACCATTGATTGTTTTAATCTAAGGGCTACAAATTCATCTAGTGGTTATCATCTAACTTCTTTCTCATTGGTTATATTTTTTAGTACAAGGATTACAATTCTTGATCATTGATTAGTTTTGATCTAATGGTTTTAAATGCATTTGTTTCTTCACTTTCTCTCTTTTATTTGATGTCTCCTTCTCCTCTTCTCTTTCTTTTGGGAGTTCTTTACAGTTCCAGATCTTCTTCATCTCTCTCAATAGAAACTTATTCCTGACTTTGGTGGCATTTGGTCACTTGG
>NW_013622661.1:0-784 GCF_000695525.1 Brassica oleracea var. oleracea
CATAAAGGACCATTCCTCGGCCGTAGAGGCCATGTTACAAACGGCCAGACCAAAGAGACCATTACTCGGCCAAAGAGACCATGTTATGAACAGGTCGGCCGCAAGGGCCATAACCGGCCAGAGAGGCCATTATCTATAAGACTAAGATTCTAAAGTCTATAAGCCTGGAGACATTATGTTTTACATGTATAGAATGATAATATGCATCAGGCCATATAAGTGAGCATAGATATTCTCATCTCAGATTGAATACGGGTCATAAAACCAGACATACACCATCTGAAGAGATTTTGAATAAACCACCACATACATACATGTGTCGTCCAAGATGGAACCTCAGAAGAGGATTGGGAATATATAAGAATAAGATCTTCTCCACGAAATCAAAAGGACCGAGAACCAAAACATGGGTGATCAAATAATGGCCAGGTACGGATTGCATGAAACAAATGAATCCGAATATTAAAGGAGAAAGATTATAAGCTGGATAAAGAATACAAATGGTTTTAACCATCATTGTCTTGGCAAAGATCCTCGGACTAGAGATTATAATTTAAGACGTCCAAAGAAAGATTATAAAGACAGCTAATTGAGATGCTAATCGAAATGCCAGACACTGACCCGAGAAATGACTAACCAGCTTAGCACCAAATGAATGTCCTAGAAGAGACATAATCAAGTTGCTATAGAGTCTATACAAGATAGACCAAGTGTTCCATAAGATTAAGGAATCTTGAATAGAAAAAGAATGGTGCATAGAATACAGATCCGAGATTATAAGAGA
>NW_013622662.1:0-784 GCF_000695525.1 Brassica oleracea var. oleracea
ATCAGATCATATTAGGGTTTCAAGGCCCATTTTTCGGTTTGATTTTACCAATATCAAGCTTTACAAAAGAATTAAATCATATCAGTCAGTCAATTTTAGCAATTCTCTAGCAATCCTAACAGTAAAAGGAAATTTTCCATCAAGTAGAAAAGAAAATTTCAGGAAAAATGAAATTTTCTACTTTTAGCAAAAAGGAAATTCACAATTCTGAACATATTATGGTTTTAATCAAAACTAGCAATTTTCCTAATCAATTCATTCGATATTCAAACAATTAATCACAATATGGAAACTTGTTTATCAATCGATTTATGCAAAAAAAGAAAATTAGGGTTTTCAGCAATTTAACAATTTTAAGATCAAATTCGATTCTAAACATTTCTATTTACTCAAACAATCATCAAATATAATTCAAAGTTTTAATCTAGCAACCTAAACCTCAGATACATCAAAATCAATCAATCAATCAAAACAGTCGGATCAATATAGGTTTTTGATATTTCAGATTTTCAAAACATCGTAAAGGAAACAGATCATATAATTTAGATTTAGGGTTTCAATGCCCTTACTGATCAATCAATGTTCTAGCAACCCTAACATAGGAGTCATTTCTTTACTTTTTGGTGATTTATGTGTTATTTTTTGCAGAGAATTGTTAGTGGGAGAGAAGGAGGGGTTTCAAGAAAGAGATGATTTAGTGGAGTGGAGTTTAAATTTAATGGTTCAGATCTTTATCAATCAACCAAATTCAATGTAGGTTCTTTTAAGTTTCGAGTTTTACCTT
>NW_013622663.1:0-784 GCF_000695525.1 Brassica oleracea var. oleracea
CTCCCACTCAGCGCTTTGTTATAGTCATGTAGCTTGACTTTGGAGGTGTTTTAGCTAGTAGTGTGGAGAACTGGGACTTGTTGGAAAGCAAGTATCCATTTCCTCTTTGCGCTTGTTGGACCATGTACCAGTGAAGTCTCTCATTGCTTCATCCCCTCTGCGCCATTTTTCTTTCATTGTTGTAGTTGTGTTTTCCATCCTCTGCAATCTTTCTTCATGTCAGCTGAGATCTCCTGTTCATGGTAAGGTGTGTTGGACATGTCGGATGTCGTCTTTGGTGCTAGCTTGCCCCGGTTTGTATCAATGTCGATCGATGCTGAATGGTTGGTGTCGATCGATTTGTTGATGCGTCTGTCAATCGATATCGATGCTTCTGGTCAATGCACTGATGGTAAGGTCCATTGGAAAATAGATGTCATCACATCTCCCATCAAGCCTCTCCTCTGTAGTTTCCAGAGCTCTATAGATCCCTTCTACCAGTTGGTCTATCTCTTCTCTGGTGTGGAAATCTGGTTGAGACTTAATTGTGTGTGGGTGTGGCGGATTGGTGTCGATCGACGTGGCCAGGCGGTTGTCAATCGATGCGTGATGGTGGATGTCGATCGATTGGGGTCATCTTCTGTCGATCGATGGAGGTCGAGCAGCGTCGGTCGCGTTCTTATGAATTGCTATAAAGACGAGAGTATAGATGTGGCACGACTTAACGCACTCAGGCCCAAACCTAAACCTTCAGACCCACCACCGGAGCCTGTCAGGACACCTTCAGATGATGGAGATGATCCCA
>NW_013622664.1:0-784 GCF_000695525.1 Brassica oleracea var. oleracea
CATAAAATGCAGGAAACACTTCATATGGATTACTTGAGCAGCTAAGCCTTGTGTGGTTTCTTGAGTACGCCCTCCGGCACTGCAACATGTGGTTCCGTAACTGAGCTCTCGCCACAGTAGCTTCTGTAGATGTCGTAATATCATTCAGTGGAGGCAAATACTGGGCCTGCACCACAGGTGGTGTTAGTGTGAGTTGTAGATAGCTTCTCACCATCAGAGCACATGCATGACACACATGTAAATCCATGCATATCATCTTCTGGGTTGTTGTTCCTGTCCTGTCAACACAGATTAGACTATGTCACACTAACTCTCTATTAAAAAGTTTTTGTCAGCTTAGCTAGGAGTATGGGATGGTTTACATGTGAGTTGAAAGTTGCAGTTGGGGGTTGGGGCACGTTGGGTGATCATTTTAGAAGGATCATTCCAACCTCCATAAGCTCTCCCTCTTTCATGACATTGCGTGCCTCCAAAAACGGAGAAGCCGCGCTTCTGAGGAGAACGGCCGGCCGTCAAACCGGCAAACATTATTGGAGAGTAAAATGTAAAAATTCAATAATTTTGTTATATAGATACTGATTTAAAATAATACATAAATATGAACAATTATTTTCAGAATTGTTTAGTTTTGTACCCAATTAAGTTCAGAAACCATAGTCTTAAAAACTTAACTTCGAAAGGCATATGTTACTTTTAAAAACAGATTGTTTCCGGTGTGTTTTAAGGTTTAGCGAAGATTTTCCACTACAAGAAAACATCGGTATTCTGACGGACATTCCGACGG
>NW_013622665.1:0-485 GCF_000695525.1 Brassica oleracea var. oleracea
TTGTTAAAGATTAAAAACCTCAAACCCCGCTTCTTAAGCGCGGGTCAAAATCTAGTACATTTTTATTACTTAATGTTTTTTTTTAAAACACATATGTTTTGATTATGTAATAATCACTGTTGTGTTTATCTTTCAATTTTCATGTGAATATTTTTTAAAATTGAGCATGGTAACATGTTTTGATTATGTAATAATCACTATTGTGTTTATCTTTCAAATGAATATTTTTTAAAATTGAGCATGGTAACAACAACAAAAAACATTCATGATATTTCTTTCGTTTTTATTTCCATTGGTCAGGTTATTATGAAATGTCAAAAAAATATTAATGTAGATGAATTTTCTATTTTTTTTTTTCGTATATCAATTTTCAAGTATGTTTGATTTCAGGATGAAGAAGGATAAAGAGTTTCTTGTGTTTACCTTCAATGTAGATCCTTCTTGGCAACTGCTGCAGCATTGTCATATCCGATTTTCTGGTGAAA
>NW_013622665.1:633-784 GCF_000695525.1 Brassica oleracea var. oleracea
CCCCGTGATCATATTCACACCATGAAGGAGAAGGAAAAACTACCTCATGCAATAGCTTTGAGATCCGGTCTCTGTTGGCCTCAATTCCCCTCACACAGTATTTCTCAACGATGTGGCGATTGTGTTAAGTGACCCACTGGTTTCAACACAA
>NW_013622666.1:0-334 GCF_000695525.1 Brassica oleracea var. oleracea
TTTCGTAGGGACACATAGATTTAGAGAAACTTTCAAAAAATTTGAAAATATTATTTTAATGCATAGTTGCATCTTGCATGAACATATGATGATGTTCAAAGAGGTTTGGAGCCTTTGCTGTCTTCGTTTTTCAAGAAAAAGACGATTCTACACTGGTTATTCCAACAATTTAGGGATTACATGAACTTTTGCAAAATTAATTGATATAAAAAATACCTGTAAAGAGAGTTTAACATACATTAATACAAATGTATAATGTGGTTAGAAATTTTAAAACAACACTAAAAAGCTTAGGCTTTTGTATATAGAGCGTTTAACGTAAAACTCAATATTT
>NW_013622666.1:398-784 GCF_000695525.1 Brassica oleracea var. oleracea
TTTGGAAATGTTTCTCTAGAAAATAACAATTTTTTAATGGTTAGTCCATTAATTTAGGGATTACATGAAGTTTTAAAAAATTAATTGATATAAAATTAGAAAGATGTCCATGTACCATGAAAAAGAGTTTAAATAACATTGATACAAATTTAGAATGTGGTTACAAATTTTAAAATAGCGCTAAAGATTATAGGCTTCAGTATATAAAACATTTACCAAAAACTCAATATTTTCGTAGGGGTTAACACATAGATTTTGAGAAAATTTCAAAAACATTGACAATATTTTTTTAATGCATAGTTGCATCCTGCACTAACATATGATGATGTTGAAAGTGGATTGGAGCCTTTGTTGTCTCCGTTTTTCAAGAAAATGGCGATTCTACA
>NW_013622667.1:0-783 GCF_000695525.1 Brassica oleracea var. oleracea
GATACAATCGAGTTAAAAGTGTTAGAGTTGCGTGGAAAATAATGTGATCTCTTCGGTCGGCACTTGAATTATGTTTTTCAATCATGAACTTTTTTTATTATAAAGCTTTTCTGATTTTTTCTATCAATCTGATTATGTTTCTAATTCTTGGCATGGTATGAAACTCCGTAAAGAAAAGAAATATTTGGTTAAACTAAAAGTTCGACTCAGTGTGATTTTCTTACCTCAATTTTTTTTAATTCATAACCAATCACAATTATGTATTGTCTTCGTGTATAGAAACTTCAACCATGGCTAATCGACAATATACGAAACTTTCAATTTCTAAAAAAAATTTCATTCCAACATTTTGATTGATGCGAATCTTAATAATTTTGTAATTTTTTTCTTTCAAAATGTTATTATTCAGTAGTTGTACAGAGAGAATTTCAGTTTACTGATACTAAAGTTAAAAATGTAGAAACTAAAAATAAACTGATTAAAAAAAATGTGTGAACACATTCAATTGTCTGTGATTGTGAGGCCGACACGTCAATATATTCAAATTTAAATCGATGTGATACTGCCACGTATCCAATCCAGTATAGTGTGAAAATGAGATATTAGATATCTTAGACTTTAATAGGATTTATATTTTTATTTTTAAATTTAACTTTACTTTCGGTAGTTTTCCTTAGGCAAAACTGGTTGTCGACATTTTATTGACAAATCCAAGACTTAAATTAAAAGGAAACGTTTAAAAAATTACTTTCAAAATTATTGTCTTAGACATTTTTTTTTTTT
>NW_013622668.1:0-783 GCF_000695525.1 Brassica oleracea var. oleracea
GACCGTGTGGTCTATCATTCTGGACGTGGTTACCTTTTTTTTCTTTTATGCGGCCTTATTGGTATCAGGTAATGGGGTTAATCCAGGAGTCTCAATTCACTGTTTCTCATCAGTAATCCATTATTTTGCCCAGTTAGCAATAGACTCATCCACGGACTTATAGTCCTTGATTCTGGGATTCTTCCAATCAAATAGGGGCTTTGGTAATAACACCGTTCTTTGGTGATCATATCTCGATTTTTAACTCTGTCCAAAGGTCTAGAGGATTCTCTATAGTCAGATACTGATCTTTGAGACTCTTAATAAGATGATGGCTAATAATTAATATTGCCATGTATCAATCTTTCTCATTGGCATTATTGCTTCTATGATACATTCACTAAGCATTTTTGACTTTAGGATAATCTTTGTATCCAATGCCCACCTTAAATAATTATCTCCAGAGAGATTTAGGGCAGCAAAATCCAGGTTGATTTTCGACATCTCAAATCATATATCACTCAATATTTATGTATAATTTTCATGCGGTCTTACTCTTAAAAAAAATCAATTCGGATTTCAATCTTGTGAGGACAATGAGACTATCAATCTTAAAGGCATTTAATCAATCAGTCAATTTCTAGCAAGTCTCAGCAATACTATTTCTATGTGCTCATAATATTATGGTTTATCAAGACTAGCAAAAATAGATTCAATTAATCATGCAATTAGAGTTTAAAAATCAATGGATTTTAGAAAGACTAGTAAAAATATTTATTAATCACTCAATCAGTTTCAAAGCTG
>NW_013622669.1:0-783 GCF_000695525.1 Brassica oleracea var. oleracea
CCCATCTTTGTACGTTGCGGTGGTGCTATTGGAATATAAACCGCACACCCAGAGATTTTTAGGTGAGAGATATTTGGTTCTTTTCCAAATACTAACTGTAATGGGGAATATCTATGGTATGCACTTGGTCTTATCCGAATTAGTGCTTCTGCATGCAAAATAACATGTCCCCATACAGAGGTTGGGAGTTTTGATCTCATGATCAATGGCCTTGCAATTAGTTGCAGCCGTTTAATTAATGATTCTGCCAAACCATTTTGTGTATGAACATGAGCAACATAATGCTTTACTTCAATCCATGATACCATACAATAATCATTAAAGGCTTGGGATGTGAATTCATCAGCGTTATCTAATCTAACTCTTTTAATTGGATAATCTGAGAACTGTGCTCTTAATTTGATTATCTGAGTTAGAAATCTCGCAAATGCCATATTTCGAGATGATAACAAACAAACATGTGACCATCTACTCGATGCATCGATTAATACCATAAAGTAGTAGAATGGTCCACACGGTGGATGTATTGGTCCACAAATATCACTTTGGATTCTTTCCAAAAACTTTGGTGATTCTTTGTCAATTTTGGTTGGTGATGGTCTTATGATTAATTTCCCAAGAGCACACGCATCACATGTCATTTTATTACTTTGGTATATATCTTGGGTTTTTATTGAATGACCATGTGAGCTTTCAATGATTTTTTGCATCATTGTAGTGCCTGGGTGACCAAGATGATCATGCCATAATGTAACATCTTCTGGATTTCTTTTGATCACAAGA
>NW_013622670.1:0-783 GCF_000695525.1 Brassica oleracea var. oleracea
GTCTCCAGTCTATCCTGAGGATTTCCTGAAGAGCGTTCGAGCCGTCGATTTGCTTCAGATCTACCGTTGGTCCGAGATTACCGTCGGGAAGATTGGCGAGCTTAAGGACCGGATCGCTCGAAGTACGTTCCCTCGCCGTTTCTGGTTATTTTTTTTTGCAAAGTTTGTTTGTCGTGCCCTGACTTTTCCGCCTTGTGTTTTCAGGAGAGTGGAGATCTGACCTTCCGACCGTTCTTCCTATTCGCACCAAGCGACTAGATATCTTCCCAAAGGACATCCAGAAGCGAGTCTCTGAAGCAAAGAGGATGGGAACTCTTCCCGATTTGAGCGCGATGTTAGCCGCCCAGCTGGGACTGGCCAGCGAGGAAGGACCTTCGACGACGGTTCCTCGCATTGGTGAGGTTCCCCCTTCTGGCGCTAGAAACGCGGGGAAGGGTAAAAAATGGAAGAGGGGCAGCTCGGGAGTCGAGAGGAACGCCGAGGAGGCGAGCGACGTTCCTCCTTCTGGCGAACCCCAGAAGAGGAAGAAGAAGAAGAAGAAGAGGACAGAGAAGCCCGCTGACGAGCAGTCGGAGAATACCGAAGAACCGACTTAGAATGAGGAGGGTGCAGAGAAGCCTGCTGATGAGCAGTCGGAGAATCCCAAAGAACCGACTGAGAATGAGGAGGGTGATGTTCAAGAAGAAGAACTTCAACCCGAAGACGAGGCTTCTGAGGCTGAAATCTCGGGAGAACTGGACGATGCGGTGGAAGTTGGTGAAAGGGAGGAATCTGAAATTCCTC
>NW_013622671.1:0-783 GCF_000695525.1 Brassica oleracea var. oleracea
TGTCTGTTATACCTGACATGTGTGGGGCTGGGTCACCAAGAGCATGCATCTCTATGAATTTGATGCTTACAGGTCCACAGTCACCGGTGTGTGAGTTTTTGGTGAGGGCATGCTTCCTGGACCAGGTGAATGGAGAATCGCCTGTAAACTGTGACAGTGGCGGAAAGGCGATTTTGTTGATGACAAATGGTAGCATTTTGAGAACTGGATCAAGGAACCGTTTAACCTTCCTGTCATTGTTTAATTCTGGTAGAGGATCCAAAACTTCCACTAAACGCCTTGGTAGATTGATAGCCAGGCCAACCCAGTGCCTGTCAGCCCATATCATTGGGGCGTAAATTGTGTGGACATTAGTGATTGATTTTTGGCCAGGCAATAGTACAAGACTTGAAAGACGAAAATCCGTTGGGAACCGATCTTTATGTTTGGCTCTTTCAAACTGCCAATGCTTCTTTTGAATGTAAGAGGTGAGCCAGGGTGAGACAAAGATGCTGCTTACGCCAGCAAGCATATCTTTGTGATGCTTCCCAACAGTGTACATAAGGATTTCCATGTGCTGGTATGAAATTTGTTGTTAGAATGGTGTAAGAAAAGATAGAGATGTTGTTTGAAATTAGATGGTTAGAATACTTACGGTCTAAGCAGCCGTGGCACGGATACGGGGACTGGAAACGGGGTCGGGAACGGGGACGGAAAACGTCAAAACCAAAAATTTTAGATACGGGTACGGCTTAGGTACGGCAACAAATATAGATATACATATATATATATAATCAGTTAAAC
>NW_013622672.1:0-783 GCF_000695525.1 Brassica oleracea var. oleracea
TTGTGCTGGATAAGCTTCGGGAACACCAGTTGTTTGCCAAGCTGAGTTAGTGTAGCTTTTGGCAGAGGAAGATTGAATTTTTGGGCCATGTGATTTCAGAAGTAGGAGTTGCAGTAGATCAGGAGAAGATTACCGCCATTTCAGAGTGGCCGACGCCAAAGAATGCTACGGAGATCCGCAGTTTTCTCGGTTTGGCAGGGTACTACAGGAAGTACGTCAAGAGTTTTGCTAGCATTGCAAAGCCGATGACAAAGCTGACGGGCAAAGACGTCAAGTTTGATTGGTCAAACGATTGCTCGAGGAGTTTCACTGAGTTAAAGCGACAGCTGACCCATGCGCCCGTTTTGGTACTCCCGAGGCCAGGGATACCATATGAGGTTTACACCGATGCTTCAGGCACTGGTTTAGGATGTGTATTGATGCAGGAAGGTCAGGTCATTGCATATGCATCACGTCAGTTAAGGCCTCACGAGGTCAACTATCCTACGCATGATTTAGAGTTAGCAGCAGTTGTATTTGCACTGAAGATTTAGAGATCATATTTATATTGGGAGAAGGTGAAGATCTTCACGGACCATAAGAGTTTGAAATATATCTTCACTCAGGCGGATTTGAATTTGAGGCAGCGTAGGTGGGTCGAGTTGTTAGCAGACTACAACCTGGATATTGCTTATCATCCGGGAAAAGCTAATCAGGTAGCAAATGCCTTGAGCAGGCGCAGGAGCGATGTTTCAGTAACCAAGGAGGTTCAAGAGTTTACTAGGACACTTGCTAGTCTCAGAT
>NW_013622673.1:0-783 GCF_000695525.1 Brassica oleracea var. oleracea
CCACTTGTTGTAACTTTTTTGACTCCAGTAAGCTTCCTCCTCCCTGTTTACTTTCATCAATTCTATTTTGAGAGCTCTAATCTTTCCACCATTCGGGTTTCTTGCAGACTCTTCCACCTCTAACTCTTCTTGCAAGATTAATATTTTCTCCTTTGAGTTAGTTTGGAAACTTCTTCTCCAGCCACTTAGATCATGTCTGCAGTTTCTTATTCTCTGTGATACTGAAGCTGGAAAACCCCCATGAGCTTTATTCCAAGCCAGTTTCACTGTGTTTCTCACATTTGGCAACTCTAGCCACCTTTTATCAAACGTGAAAGAAGCTTTGAACATCTTTTCTTTCTTCTGCAGACAAACTAAAACTGGCCTATGATCAGACCCTCTTTTTTCCAAAAATACTTGATCTGCTTCTGAGAAAACCTTACTCCACTCCTTGTTTACAAAGCTCCTATCCAATTTACATTGGATCCATTTTGTAGCTCTTTTTCCTGCCCATGTAAACGGATCCCCCTTGCTAGGTAATTCCTTCACCTTACAATCTCTTAACATGTCATTAAAAGGTTCAAAGATAGAAGCACATCTCATCGGGCCTCCAAGCTTCTCACCATTGTGACAGATCGCATTGAAATCTCCCATCAGGCACCAAGGAGATTTTCTGTTGATTCCAATTCTGGTAACTCGCTCCCAAACTATTTTCCTTCTTTCTTCCTTGGGATCGCCATATATACAAGACACAAAACATTTGGATCCTCCCAGTCTTAACTCTAGATCAATTAGATTTTTATC
>NW_013622674.1:0-783 GCF_000695525.1 Brassica oleracea var. oleracea
GGAGGTACCAAGTATTTGATCACGCTTGCTTTGATGATTTTGAGTCTGCATTATACATATATCTTTGCATAAAAAAAAAAAATTTAGTTTGCATCATTTGCATTTCTAGGAGAGTCTAGAGCATATAGGTTGCATTTACTTGCATTGGGAGCAATGATTTGAAATGCCTTGTAAAGAACATTACTTTGCACCTGAGTAGCTTATGCACCTCTCAAAAACACTTGTATGCTTCGAGCCTTGAAGACTCTTCCTGAAACTTGTTGATTGCTGAAACTCAGTCTTTGAAGCCAACTACAACCTTATTTGAACTGAACGAACTTAATGCATCTTGCTCATGGTCCCTTGTGTACTGAATCATGGATATACACACTTGAGTTGTCACATCCTTTATGCCAATCTTTTTTGAGAAACTCTTGTGGTACACCATTCCCAAAATCCCTTCTTCCTTTTAATCTTTCATTATTTGATAAGTGAGGCCTTTTTCGGAAAGCCTTACATGTGCATAATGTTGAGAGTATCGGGAACGACAATGCTTGGTCTTCATTCTTGCCAGATTAGGCACTCTATTGTCTAGCTATAGGTGGGGGTGAGTGTTGTGGATTATGATTTGGGAGCAATGAAAAAGGAAAAGAAATGACTCTTTGTGTTTAAGTGAATTGTCCTCAAGTTTATGAAAAGTCTTGGCCCCCAAAAAAAAATAAAAAATGAAAAAAAAAAAGAGAAAAGGGAAGAAAAGGGGGCTAGCAAAGTTGTTTAGAGCTAAAATTTGTTTAGAAGTTGAGA
>NW_013622675.1:0-783 GCF_000695525.1 Brassica oleracea var. oleracea
ACTGCTTTTAAACAAACAAACCTCTTAGTCTATTTTTATTTATAATTCCTTAGATCTGTTAAGTAATCCTAGAGTCCTTGTGAATTCGATCTCTAAGTACTGCATCTGAACCTCTTATTTGAGAGAGTAATTCATTTCTTAAGATAATTTGAGTGATATCAACTTGCATGAAACTATAGAATTCAAATAAAAAATCTAGTTAAAACGAAAAGAAAACAATCAAACAAATTATGATCCGAATATATTCACAGTCAAAGGGTCCAATTTTGCTAGGAAAAGACGATATGGACAGTTTCAATCCACAATCATCTCTATGTATTGAAAGTTAAAAACTTTTTGGGAACTCCACCATTATAAATGAGCATAAAACCTAAATCTCATAACTTCACGGCATAAAGAAGTTTATACCTAGAAGTCTAATTGCAATGGAAATTATTCCTTGCATAAACTGATATAAGGAAATTATCACAAACTAACGCACTCATTTTGTTATGAAGTAATATTACCGGATCTAGGATTTAAGATCTAGAATTTGAGTTTAGGGTATATGGTTTGGGTTTAGGATATAGGATTTGAGTTTTGGATCTAGGATTTGGGTTTAAAGGAACACTGAACCAAATGTGTTTTGTATAGATTAGTATAACTTCTTACTGATTCATGTACCTTTCTTGTTCACAATTTACTTTGCAGATTATAGAGATTCAATGGAATTAGAGAACACTCAATTCTCACTTGATCCATTAGAAAAGGAGATTGAGGACTAAATCATTGGATTGCTGTAAT
>NW_013622676.1:0-353 GCF_000695525.1 Brassica oleracea var. oleracea
TGTATTTTCCCGCCAAAACCGAAAAATCTCGTTTTCCCGCGAAAACTCTAAAATTGCGTTCCCGCCAAAACGTGTTTTCCCGCCAAAACTGCAAAAGGCGTTTTCCCGCCAAAACCGCAAAAACGCATTTTCCCGCCAAAACCGCAAAAACGCGTTTTCCCGCCAAAACCGCAAAAACGCGTTTTCTCGCCAAACCCGCAAAAACGCGTTTTTCTGCCAAAACCGCAAAGACGCGTTTTCCCGCCAAAACCGTAAAAACGCGTTTTTCCGCCAAAACCGCAAAAACGGGTTTTCCCGCCAAAACGGGTTTTCCCGCCAAAACCGCAAAAACGCGTTTTTCCGCCAAAACCGCA
>NW_013622676.1:434-783 GCF_000695525.1 Brassica oleracea var. oleracea
TGCGTTTTCTCGCCAAAAACACGTTTTCCCGCCAAAACCGCAAAAATGCGTTTTCTCGCCAAAAACGCGTTTTCCCGCCAAAACCGCAAAAATGCGTTTTCCCGCCAAAACCGCAAAAACGCGTTTTCCCGCAAAAACTGCAAAAACGCGTTTTTCCGCCAAAACCGCAAAAACGCGTTATTCCGCCAAACCGCAAAAACGCGTTTTCCCGCCAAAACCGCAAAAGTATGTTTTTCCGCCAAAATCGCAAAAATGTGTTTTCCTCCAAAAACGCAAAAAAAATGCGTTTTCTCGCCAAAAACGTGTTTTCCCGACAAAACCGCAAAAACGCATTTTCCCGCCAAAATCG
>NW_013622677.1:0-319 GCF_000695525.1 Brassica oleracea var. oleracea
GGGTTTTGGTATAAATCCTCCCGGAATTTAGAACGAACCCACAACGTAATCCGCAAGGCGTCAATGGCGATACTGTCTGGAATGTCAATCCTTGAGACTACGGTTTTGAACTTCTCCGTGTAGTCGCGAAGACTCTGGTCTTTGGTTTGGTTGAGGTTCCACAAGCTAGAGGCAGTAGCGCTGCGCTTGGTGAACATAATGTAAGTCTTGAGAAAAGCTGCCGACAAGTCGCGGAAACTTCCGATGGAGTTTTCTTCTAACTGGGAAAACCAGGTTAGGGCTTGCTCGTGGAGAGTTTCGACGAACAGTTGGCAGTAGC
>NW_013622677.1:357-783 GCF_000695525.1 Brassica oleracea var. oleracea
AATTGTTGAAAGCTGTCATGTGTTCCACCGGGTCTCCGCCGGGTTTGTACTCGGGTAGGCGCAGTTTTTCTATTTTTCTGAGTTGGACGCTGGTCAGAGAACTACTAAACGGAGTGCGTGAGGTTGCGGCGAGGACGCTCTCGATTTGCGGGGCCGCGCTGGTTACTTGATGGATCTTCTCGCTCATTTGTTGGAAACTGAGTTTGAGCTCGGCGAGCTCGCGTATGGTTGCCAGATCAGAACCTACCGGGGGGTGGTCGGCGAGAAGGGTTTCGTTAGGCTCGGAGTCGTCTGAGAGATGTTCGCCTCCGGTCGCCGTCGGGTTGGTGTTAAAGAGGCGATGGCTTATCTGCTGGGGACGGCTTTTTTGGCCGTCGGAAGCTGTGAGGGCCGCGACCAGAGCAGCTAACTGGTCGTTGGTCGTCT
>NW_013622678.1:0-575 GCF_000695525.1 Brassica oleracea var. oleracea
GAAAGTATTACGGAACAGGATATGCTTGAGAAAACTTTTTCCACTTTTCATGCAAGCAATATGCTGTTTACAACAACAGTACCGAGAAAAAGGTTTCAAAACCTATGCTAATCTTATTTCTTGTCTCTTGCTCGCTGAACAGAACAGTGAATTACTAATGAGAAACAGTCAGATGAGACCACTTGGATCAGCTCCACTACCTGATGCACACGCTATAGAGGACAATAAAGAGTCAAACCACGTCCAAAGAAACGGCCAGCATGGCCGTGGTCGAGACAAATCGAACGGACATGGCCGCGATCAAAGATCCTTTGGCCGCGGGCGAGGAAATGGTCAAGACCATGGACGGGACCGTGGCTCATTTGGATGAGGCCATGGTCGTGGTCGTGGATCTTCTTTCAAACCCCAACACTCGACTAAATCAGAGAAATACGTGTGCCATAGATGTGGAATGAGCAATCATTGGGCTAAGACTTGTAGGACTCCCAAGCATCTAAATATCTAATTGACCTCTATCAAGAGAGTCTGAAAGGGAAGAATCCTGAAGCCCATATGACTTACCAAGATGATGAAAA
>NW_013622678.1:611-783 GCF_000695525.1 Brassica oleracea var. oleracea
GACTGAAGATTGATTTCGACATTTGTAATCTAAATTTCTGTGTTCTTTGTTTTGGTGTTTTTCATTTCTATGTTTTCATTTTTTCGAACTTGTTTTATTAAAACTTAATAAAAAGAATGAATGAATTTATTAAAAAAACGCCAATATGAGTTTATAAATTGCGGGTATGGTA
>NW_013622679.1:0-782 GCF_000695525.1 Brassica oleracea var. oleracea
TTGTTTTCATATTGTTCTGTTATTATTTGGAAACAGTCAAAATATATATAGCAACAATAAACAGATTTAATTTTTTAAAATTTCAGTAAGAGAAGTCTGTTGATAAAAAAAAAGTAAGAGAAGTCTGTCTTAGAGACAAGGATTAAAATTAAAATAAACGATATCATATAAATACACTTGCGTAACATGATTTTATATACATCTGAATTTTTAATAATTTTGATAAATTAAATTTGTTGGTAAAAAAAACAAGAGAAATTTTGATCGCTTAATAATGAAAGAATAAGATTAAATATTGTTTCATTATATTATTCATCTTAACACATGTATTTCATAATTATGAAAAGTAAAAATTATAATGAGAAACTATCATATAAGTTTTTTGTTTTTGAAACATACTGCCTTATATGAGTTTAAATATATATCTATATTTAAGTTTGAAAGATTCTATTATAATAATTGGATATGTAATAAAAATTCAAATAGAATTTTAACAAAAATTAATTACTAAATATAATTTAGTTATGTACAGAATTAATCAATAATATTCGATTAATTTCAAGATATCAAATACAATATAAGAGATCCTACCAAACATTTTCAAGACATTGGTATGTTTTTTTTGCTTTTATATTACATAAAATATATTATTTAATAAAACTAGGATTCTAATCAAATATATCTATAAATTTAGATAATTTGAAGAAACTTCGGGTGTAGATGATTGTGTTTGTCTTATAACTACATATCATATTCTGATGAAGATGAAAATCATATAAACA
>NW_013622680.1:0-782 GCF_000695525.1 Brassica oleracea var. oleracea
ATATAGAATAACAATAGAGATTACTATTTTTTCATCTAAATATAGAAAAATAAATAATAATTTTATTTTAGAAAAAGAAATAACAATAAATTAGGAGTAAATTGCATCTAAATTCTATTATAGAATTAAAATAACAATGAGTTGGAAATGTTTTTAGTAACATATCAAATGGAAGGGCAAGTTTGAAGCGGTGGTTTTTAAATTCCAGTCATGTGATGGAATCGATGTGCAGGTAAACAGTTTTAAGAATCAATTTGATAAAATTTAGTAGTTGTCCTAATTTTTTGTATCACATTGTTCACATGTATGAATTGGATATTGTAAACAGTTTTAAGAATCAATGAAATGACGTTAAAATGTTTCGATGGTCTTCTCATATTATATTATTATGAGATGTCTTTTATGTAATGAATATAATGATATAGGTTTTTGTTATTTTTAAAGCTGTAACGAGGTTTATTCGAATCTATTTTAGAAAATACAAACCATGAGGAAGAAGCCAAAAAATATATTAAATTGGACAGTACACGATTTTAACTTATTCGACGTGAACTTACTTAATCAGAACTTATGGCATCACCTAACACAATTATTTTTCGTCCAATTTTATAGTTATGGCATGTGAATTATGGCACGTGACCATGTGATGCAAATATTTCAATTATTTAGTTTATTTTTTATTTTAAGGTTATTTTATGTTTTTTTATATATAGCTATCTAGGCTTAAATTTGTAGACATATCTTATATATTAAAACAGAAGTCACAACCTTGATTCATGTGT
>NW_013622681.1:0-782 GCF_000695525.1 Brassica oleracea var. oleracea
CCTGATATCTGCTTTGCTGTGAATCAGGTGAGTCAACACATGCAAGCACCAAAGGATCACCATTGGAGAATGGTAGATAGAGTGCTAAGCTACCTCAACGGATCACCAGGCCAAGGAGTCTGGATGGGATGCAATGGGAGTATAGAAGTTATTGGCTACTGTGATGCAGATTGGGCTGGAGATAGAGCAGACAGAAGATCTACAACCGGCTACTGCACCTTCATTGGAGGGAACCTTGTGACTTGGAAGAGCAAGAAGCAGAAGGTGGTCTCATGTTCTAGTGCGGAGGCAGAGTATAGAGCAATGCTGAAGCTCACTAATGAGTTGGAATGGATCAAGGGGATCCTGAAGCACATTGAGATTGAGCAAGTAGCGCCAATGACAATGCATTGTGATAACCAAGCCGCAATCCACATTGCCTCCAACTCAGTCTTCCATGAGAGAACCAAGCACATTGAAGTGGATTGTCACAAGGTGAGGCAGATGATAGTCTTGGGAGTGATTCTGCCATGCTATACAAGGAGTGAGGATCAACTGGCTGATGAGTAAACACTTTTGTGTTTTAGAGTGTGTTTAATAATAATCAGAGATGATTAGAGTAAAGATTAGAGAGAATAGAGAGATTCTAGAGAGAGAGAGACTCAAAACTCTATTGATTGATTTAATGATTCAGATACAAGATATATATGAAGAGATAAGGCTGATAAAGTGTATTTACTTTTTCCCTCATCAAAATTTTGTCCCAATGGGTTTTCTTTGGTGAGGTTTTTAATGAGGAAGAT
>NW_013622682.1:0-782 GCF_000695525.1 Brassica oleracea var. oleracea
GGTGGATCTGGAGATGAAACGATTTAGAGCAGCTATCCGGCCCGTGACCCGTTTTACTTCTCTACTGTTCCTCGGACTTGGGAGGTTCAGGACCACGGATATTTGCTTCGGGTTTGCCTCGGGTCCTCGCTGTGTGACTACGTAGCCTCGGACTTGGGAGGTTCAGGACCACGGATATTTGCTTCGGGTTTGCCTCGGTTCCTCGCTGTGTGACTACGTAGCCGAGGAATTCGCCTGAAGAGACTTCGAATGTGCACTTTGCTGGGTTCAACTTCATGCCGTATTTGTTGAGAGTTTCGAAGCATTCTTGAAGATGACGGAGGTGATCAATGGAATGGAGCGACTTAATCAACATGTTGTCGATGTAAACTTCCATAGTTTTGCCCAGCTTATCTGCGAACATCTTGTTTACAAGTCGTTGGTAGGTTGCTCCGGCGTTCTTCAAACCGAACGGCATGACCTTATAGCAGTAGGTTCCCTTATCTGTGATGAAGGCTGTCTTCTCGCGATCATCCGGGTGCATCATTATTTGATTGTATCAAGAGAAGGCGTCCTTGAAGGTGAGCATCTCGTTTCTGGCCGTAGACTCGACTAAACGATCAATGTTGGGAAGAGGGTAGCTATCCTTTGGGCAGGCTTTATTCAGATCGGTGAAGTCGACGCAGACGCGCCACTTGCCATTTTTCTTTTTGACGACTACCGGATTTTCCAACCATTCTGGGTAGCGGACCTCAGCGATCGAACCTGCACCGAGTAGCTTGTCAACTTCTTCGTTTACGGCC
>NW_013622683.1:0-782 GCF_000695525.1 Brassica oleracea var. oleracea
ATAAGTTTGGGGTTAAAATCAAGTTGTGGGTTAGTTTTGGCAAATTCTCCTACATTGTTTGGGTTGTTTGGCCATTGATGAAAGTTAGTTTTTGGATTACTTTCTTTTTTTATCTGAACTAAATAAACTGAAAATAAAAACATCAAACAATTAAATCATATTTTTGAGAGATGATGGACATTTCAATAAAAAATCATTAAATTGAAATTTATTTAAATATATAGTCGTATTTATTAATCTTAGTTGGGATGATATTATTAATAGTACACTAAATATATTTGAGTTGAACATAGCTTAGAAACCTTTTAAATTTTAGATTCAATCGTTATAAAAAGCTTACTTACATATTTATTTTAAATGTCCATTATGTAATTTTCATTTAGATGTACAATTTTTAAAAATCATCATTACAAATAAATGCTTCTCCCATAACAAACCTTATCAGATCTTAAAACAACTATTTTAAGGTTGCAATAATTTTCAAACTCATTTCAGATATAATAATATTAATAACTAATTTTTACCGTTTTAAACTATTTTGACCCAATACATAAGTTTCACGTAAATAATCCAGTCTCTTCGCAAATGAGAAAAAATAGCAACATATGAAAATAACCTTGAAACTGAATTGTTTTATATTTATTTGTTATAGATAAAATATTTTTAAAAACTCATATTTTGTACATCAAACATATATTACACATATTAAAAGATCTGTAAGCATCCTAAATAAGTATCATATATCCTATAAAAAAAATACCTTAAAAGTAGACCATGTAAGA
>NW_013622684.1:0-782 GCF_000695525.1 Brassica oleracea var. oleracea
AGACTAAACACTGGACGACTAACTTGAAGGTCTTCTAGAAGAAAAAAACATCGACGACTAACTTGACGACCTTCTAAAAGACTTAATTGAAGGTCTTCTGGAAGCTTAAACACTGGACGACTAACATGAAGGTCTTCTGGAATAAAAAACGATGGATGACTAACTGGACGACTTAATTGAAGGTCTTCTGGAAGACTAAACACTGGACGACTTACTTGAAGGTCATCTAAAAGACTAAACACTGAACGACCTTCTGGACGACTTAATTGAAAGTCTTCTAGATGACTAAACACTGGACGACTTACATTGTGGTTTCGTATTGCCAGTTTCCGTGCATTTTGAGCATCTATAAACCCTGTGTTGCTTCCGGGGTTTGCGTCCTCTCATCCTGGATAGCTCCAACCAAGATTGCCATCTTGATTTCTTCTGTCTTCCCGGACCACGCTTTACATCCGGAGGAAAGCATGTGAGTTCCTCAACTTGTTGTCCAACACAAGGATATATATTCTCTGAGTATCCTGCAAACAGAAAATCCTTTGAGTACACTGCACATACAAGTGTGGAGATATGCAAACCAACAGATGTTCCAGCAGCTATAGCATGAGAGCAAGGTATTTTCTCCACTGCATAGACACCACAATCACACTTTCCATGTTCCAAACCAACCACACAGTCCATTTTGCCACCTTTCACAAAGAATCGTCATCCATCAATTGGTTGTACTGTCATCATATTTGCTATCTCCGATCGAACAGCAAGCAAGTATTCAACACCTCGACTAT
>NW_013622685.1:0-782 GCF_000695525.1 Brassica oleracea var. oleracea
AAGTTCGCATAACCATCCCTATTTGTCTCTTGTCCCACAAAATAGCCAGGTTTTTCACTATTGCAAATCGAGCTTGCAATACTCCAAAATCACGTTCCACATCTTTTCTGGTTGCTTCTTGAACTTTAGCAAATAACTCGGCTTTAGGACCTTGAGGGAGTGAGATTGATTGGATAAATGTTGACCATTTCGGATATATGCCGTCGGTGAGGTAGTACGCCAAATCATACTGGTGTCCGTTGACCACGTACTGTACCCTTGGAGCTCGACCTTGTAAAATGTCATCAAAAACAGGAGACTGGTCGAGGACGTTAATATCGTTTAAGGTACCTGGATGACCAAAAAAGGTGTGTCATATCCAAAGATCTTGTGAAGTCATCCAAAGATCTTGTGAAGCTACAGCCTCCAAGACAATGGTAGGCTTTCCTGATCCCCGTGTATATTGTCCTTTCCAAGCGGTTGGGCAATTTTTCCACTCCCAATGCATACAGTCGATGCTTCCTATCATCCCAGGAAAACCGCGTATCTCTCCAATATCGAGTAGTCATTGAAGATCGTCTGGGGTGGGTCTTCGTAGATACTCAGCTCCAAACCACTGTATTACGCCTTCAGTGAAATTGATTAAACACGAAAGTGCTGTGCTTTCACCAAGTCGGAGATATTCGTCACGTCAACAGCGTCAGCCGCACAACCATAAGCAAGCATACGAAGAGATGCCGTACACTTTTGTAGCGTAGATAGACCTAACCTTCCGATAGCATCCCTTTTTTGTTGAAAGAATG
>NW_013622686.1:0-782 GCF_000695525.1 Brassica oleracea var. oleracea
TTTGTGGATAGATGAGTATTCTTTCAGAATTTTTCATCAATAAGTTGTAAATGAATACATATTATTTCTCAATAATTTTCTTAAAAACATCTATTTTTGGAAAGTTTTCATTTATTAGAGAATTATTCTAGATTTGGGTTTTCTGATTTAGAAATTAGAATAACAAGAATATTTTTGGATAGATGAGTATTTTTTCAAAAATTTTCATCAATATGTTGAATTTTTAAATAATTTTCTTAGAACATGCTATTTTTGGAAATTTTCATTTATTAGAGAAATACTTTAGATTAGGGTTTGTGATTTAGAAATTAGGATAACAAGAATATTTGTGGATAGATAAGTATCCTTTCTAGGTTTATCATCAATATTTTGTATTTTTTAATAATTTTCTAAAAAACTGCTATTTTTGGAAAATTTTCATTTATTAGAGAAATTTTGTAGATTTAGGTTTGTGATTTAAAAATTCGGATACCAAGAATAGTTTTGGATAGATTATTATTCTTTAAGAATTTTTTATCAATATGTTGTAAATGAATAGGTGTTATTTTTCAATAATTTTCTTAGAAACTGTTATTTTTGGAAAGTTTTCATTTATTAGAGGAATATTCTAGATTTGGGTTTTCAGATTTAGAAATTAGGATAACAAGAATATTTGTGAAAAGACGAGTATTCTTTCAGAATTTTTCATCAATATGTTGTAAATGAATAGGTATTATTTTTCAATAATTTTTTTAGAAACTGCTATTTTTGGAAAGTTATCATTTATTAGAGAAATATTTTAG
>NW_013622687.1:0-782 GCF_000695525.1 Brassica oleracea var. oleracea
ATACTTTAACTGTTTGTTTACTTGATTAACCACATTATTTTGGAAAATTATAATATAACTTTCAAAAAATTGTTAGTTTAAGTTAATGTCAATGTTACGATGTCGTTTTGTGATATATTCATAATTTTATTAAGGTTTTACAATTTTTTTTTGCTATTATTACACCATCCTATAAGTTTACATAATATACCTTATAGTTAAGGTTTATCTTATTTGGCTAGCCACATTATTTTGGAAAAACATACATCATATTTTTTACAAAACTGATGATTCTAAAATATGTTAGAGCAATAGTTGAAGAATTTTCTGGCTACGCATCTAGCCTTTTGGCCTTGAGAGCAAAAAGATGAAGATGATTTTTTCTTTTTCTTAAAATAGTACAATTAGTATAACAAGTACAACTTGTAAATGCATCAATATCTGTTGGGCTTGATTTTGGTCGATCAGTTGTTGGGCTGGAATTAATCATAGAGAGAAAGCAAACTCGATTTCAAACCGGCCCATTAGCTAGGCAACGACGAGCTGGAAGCAGTCAATCCGAGATCCCGACGATCTCGAAGCAGTTGAGGCGATCTGCGAGAATGCAGCTATAAGAAAAAGGAGGAAGACAGCGAACATGACACATGAAAACCTAGAGACTTACACCACACACTTGGACCTCAAGCTCAAGCTCTCTCATTCTTTTAACCTTGCAATCGATATTAGTTTATCGACCTCATCGTTTGACACATGCAGACGTGTATCATGTTTTAAACATTATGGTTGAACACTAATATCAAGTA
>NW_013622688.1:0-782 GCF_000695525.1 Brassica oleracea var. oleracea
CATAGGCTTCAGGTGTTTTCTCATCCAAGTGAAACACTGCATCAGAGAAACTGGAGATCCAAGAATCAAACTGGGAAGATGTAAATTATTTTCCACGTTGAAGAGTTTTCAGGTTTTCAGATGCTTTCCTAAGTTTAACCGGTGTGGCTGGTGTTGAGCCGCAAGCTTTAAGAAGCTGAGCCTGTAACACCACAAGTAATGAAGTAAATAGAAGAATGTTAGGTTATCATTTTGAAGGAAACAGCGATTCAAAAAGGATTCTCTCCAAGGTGTATAAAAGATATTCTAACATGAAACTGCAGATAGTTGCCCAAGTAAAGATGAAAACACTCTAAGCATAAAGAAGGAAGGGATACATACGCTATATTCATCTAAAATAACTGAGCAGAACAATAGAGAGAGAGAGACTCAAATATAAGGTTGAAATAGAGAAAAGAAACAAAGCTTCTAGATCACTTTAGTAACATAAAACACAGAACGTTTCTTCTCAAGTATCACATTGCTATAGAAATAGACAGGACGTATTTTTTGACCAAAAAAAAAAAAAAGACAGGACGTGTTAAAACTCTCAGGCAAACAAATCACAGTGACTGGAATCATATAATTCGTAAGTAGGAGCAGTCTCAAGCAAAGATTACATCAAGTATCACATAGCAAGCAGACAAAAAAAAATGGTCTAACCAAAAACTTAACTACAGAATCCTAGTAAAGTCCTAAACTGATTCGAGGTGACATATGATTGATGGTGATAGAGACGGTGTTTTCCTCGTACTAATAAATTG
>NW_013622689.1:0-782 GCF_000695525.1 Brassica oleracea var. oleracea
GCCTCAGAGTTTCTAAGTGCCGAGAGTTCTGAGTCTAAAAAGTTGTCACTCATGCCTCTTGCCTAGGACTCCTTATATACTCGCTCTTAGGTCGGTTTACGCTTTTCCCCTTCTGCCCTTAAGCCGTCATAGCCTAAAGATGGAGATATTCCATTTTTCCCGATTTTCGTAATGATCTTTAAAATTTCGTATTTACCTGCGGAAACTTGACATTTATCTTTCCTTGTGAACCAAGCGTAACCCGTCCCACGGTTTACGGGCTGCTGGTTAAGAAATTGTGCTGATTAAAAAATCGTAAGGTGGGCTTCGAGTCATGCCTTAGGTTCCTTTGGGCCGTCTTTTGACTTGAAGCGTTTATTACGACTTCTTTCGATAAAAATGAACTTTCCGCGGTTTTTATCGTAAAGTTTTATCGATGACTTCGAATGGCGGAAAACATGAAATTTTCGCTACGGTCTTCGGGAGACATCATCGAAGGGTAGACGAGAATGCATGGATTCGTGTCGTATCGACGTTTCGGAAGAGCTCGGTCGCTACGTAGCGACCGAACGGAACTCACGCTCGTTCGCTACGTAGCGACTGAGCGGGACGGACGCTCGGTCGCTACGTAGCTTGGCTCGAGCTTGGTCGCTTCGTAGCGACCGAGCTTGGCTTGAGCGCTACGTAGCGACCGGGCGGGACGGAAGATTTATTTTTCTTAAGTGGGCGTGAAATGACGGGAATGCCCTTGGAAGGTGGAAAAAATTTTTTAAAAAAAAAGAAAAAGAAAATTCGAATTTGGG
>NW_013622690.1:0-576 GCF_000695525.1 Brassica oleracea var. oleracea
AAAGATTAGTGAAGAATCATGATGAACACTCAAGAACAAGAGAGAGAAAATGACTCAAACTGTCTAATCTTTTATTAATGACATGAGTTGATATATATACAAGGAGAGAGAGCTAGGGTTTGCGAGAATCAGATAAGCTAGGGTTTGCGAGAATCAGATAGGTTAAGCATGTGTAGTCAAAGGGAGAAGGAGCGCCCATTTCAAACTGTCCAATGGGAGGCTTTACACGCTTTTGGCATCAAGGCATCTGGGACAAGATCCTTTCCTCTTTACAGCTGTGCAAGCCTGTCTTGGACTTCCTTTTCTTCCTGTTCAACGGTCTGATCCATAGGTGCAAGCTCAGGTAACTTCTCTTTCACTTTCCTTTTACTCGGGTGATCATAAGTTCCCTTTGGTCGAGTTAAGGTCGACCACGGTCCGTCCAGACTGTACGGCCTGTACGGCCATATACGGCCATGTACAGTCTTGTACGGCCTGGTCGATCCTCACTCCCAAAACTCACCCAAGCTGAACCTTCTCTCATGTTCTCCAACTCCTCCTCTCTTCTCTTCTTATACTCAGCTCATTTCAACACTC
>NW_013622690.1:598-782 GCF_000695525.1 Brassica oleracea var. oleracea
TGATCTTGGTGATTGATCAAGCTTGGAAACCATGAGATCTTCCTCATTAAAAACCTCACCAAGGAAAACCCATTGGGACAAAACCTTGATGAGGGAAAAAGAGTAAATAGCCCATGGTTAAGGGAACTCAGCCACTAGTTGTGAGATCAATGAGCCCTAGCCTGATGTGGATGGACTCCATGGT
>NW_013622691.1:0-782 GCF_000695525.1 Brassica oleracea var. oleracea
TAATCACAAACTCTCGCCGCAGCTATGTATTATATTAAGAAATTCATGTGTTTCACGTAGAGTATTTTTTGGGAAAGCTACTGGTTAGTGCATATGTTAGTTTCTTAATTGATTATTTCGTGAGTTTTCCTAATAATACTTTAACAGTTTTTTTAGGTTTTTGTTTAACAAAAAATATTGGGTGGACTTCCCAATAAGTCTCCAAAAAAACAAGGTTAGTTTTGTAAATGACCAATATTTTGAAGAAATTTAACTTTGTCATAGAAAGACTTATATATAAGTCTATTGTGAGTTGACTTCTAGAATTTCAGTTTTTAAATAAATTCTACAGTCTCTTACTAATACTTATTCATTTCACTTCAGTACTATAAATAGTAATACTAGTATTACTAGTAAAACAGTTTTGCCTTAGTAAACTATAGTCATCTTAGTAATACCTAGAAATTATCCTTACACTAACTAATCAAATTTTTAGGACAATTTTGTTCAGATTTTACATCACCCATGATATATAATTCTTCAAATGAAAGATTGTACATTATCCATGATATATAATTCATCTAATGAAATTAAACACAAAAAATCATTGAAAACGGACATAAAATATACCATAAACACAGTTTTCAAAATCGTTTTTTTATCTTTTAAAATTTGCATCAAAACTTTTTTTACACTAGCCAAGATATACACTTCATTTAAATAGTATTCCGGCAAAAAAATTCATCAAAAACAGACATAAAATATACTTGAAATCCATATACACAGTTTTCAAAATCGTCTTT
>NW_013622692.1:0-782 GCF_000695525.1 Brassica oleracea var. oleracea
TATAATGTGTTTAGAAATTTTAAAACAACACAAAATATCATAGGCTTCTGTATATAAAACATTTACCAAAAAACTCAAAATCTTCCTAGGGGGGTTAACACATAGATTTTGAATAAAAATTAAAAAATATGAAAGTACTGTTTTAATGCATAGATGTATTCATCACTAATATATGAAGAAGGTCAAAGAGGTTTGGAACTTTTCTTTTCTCTGTTTCTCTAGAAAATATCGATTTTATAGTTGTTAGTTCACCAATTTAAGGAGTATTATGAAGTTTTACTAAATTAATTGACAATAAATTAAAACGATGCCCATGTACTATGAAAGAGAGTTTGATATACAGTAATACAAATGTAGAATGTGTTTAGAATTTTTAAAACAACTCTAAGGATAATAGGCTTCAGTATATAAAACATTTACCGAAAAACTCAAAATCTTCGTAAGGGGTTAACACATAGATTTTGAAAAAAAAATTAAAATATGAAAATTCTGTTTTAACGCATAGTTGCATCCTTCACTAACATATAATGAAGGTCAAAGAGGTTTGGAACTTTTCTTTTCTCTGTTTCTCTAGAAAATATTGATTTTATAGTTGTTAGTTCACCAATATAAGGAGTACTATGAAGTTTTACTAAATTGGTAGACAAAAAATTTAAACGATGCCCATGTACCATGAAAGTGAGTTTATTATACATTAATACAAATGTAGAATGTGTTTAAAAATTTTAAAAGAACACAAAAGATCATAGGCTTAGTATATAGAGTATTTACCGAAAACTCAA
>NW_013622693.1:0-782 GCF_000695525.1 Brassica oleracea var. oleracea
GAGAGAGAGAGAGAGAGAGTACTCTGGCAGGTTGAGTTGTGTTTGCCATTTAAAAAAGCACCTTAACAACTCCAACGGAGAAGAAAGCCAATGATATAGAGTATGATGATATCTGGGGTTTCCATAGTTTTATTGATATGGCACCTCGCAGAAACAGAAACCAATCAAATGTGAGTTATTTGTTATTTTTTTTTTTAATCATAGTTGAAGATTACAAACTTGTATCTTGGTAATCACAACTCAAAAGTAACCTGTAAAATCAAAGCAATAATGGAGGATTTGGACTTTCCTGTAAAGGAAGATACATAATTGTTTTGGGTTTAATTTGGACACAAACCATCAAGAGATGATGTTCGTATCTGCAGATTTCCATACTGGAAATGGATCTCCAAGACTTTGCTTGCAGAGTGAAGAAACGTCTGCAACTAGTAAAAGGTACTGTTTTGTTTCCAGTTATGGACCTAATAATTTGAAGTGGGATGAACCAACATGAGTCCATAGTCCCGGCCAAGGCCAGGGTTTGATTTTTTTTGTCTCCGGCACAGCAGAACCTCGGTGCTTATCAAAGCCGTCCAACAAATGAGGCAAGGCCTACAAGAAGGACCCAACTAAGGCTAAGACCTAATTCTAGTGGGTTTATAAGTTCCAAAGAGTAATTAAGGTTGTTATTTTTATATTTAGTGGTGAGATATTGCAATATAAAGAAACATTGCTGCCTCCTCTTACGTTTCATCTTCACATCATCAGCGAATCGCTTTTGATTTCAGTCTCATTAGCACAAA
>NW_013622694.1:0-782 GCF_000695525.1 Brassica oleracea var. oleracea
ATGTGCTAAGCAATGTGAATCACATTGTCCTCGGGGATCACTATTGGATCTTTGCAAATCGTGTTTGCATATGTCCATCGTCTAGACGTGATAGTCTACTCTTAACTCTTTACTATGGTCGGATAAACCAAGTACTCATGGACAACTTACTAAACATGGATATCATGAACCTATGTCTCGATCTGGCCGATCCATGTCTGGGTCATAGACCTCGTCTATACATGTCCACTACTTGTCTCATGAGTGTTAAAAATAAATGATAATTGCTGTGAGTTTTTATAATCTTTCATTATGGCTCTGTGGCCGAACACTCTCATGTATCTCACATGTGGACATCGATATTTCTTGCTTTAGGTAGTACCATATCTATCTCGGACATTGTAGTCCTTTATCCATCTCTTGATGGTGTCTCATGCCCTCCGTTGTTGTGGATTATATCACACACTGACATATATATTATTAGGTCATAGATCTCGGCTCTCACAAGCTTATGGACTACAATACATTTGTATCTGGTTGATCTTTTGTCTCTAATAGCCCATGATCAAGAAGAAGGGCCAGACGCCTTTTAGTCTTAAAAGCCGGACGCTGAAGAGTCGGACGCCCTTAGATGGACAGAGTCGAACATCTTTATTTTTGAAGGGTCGGGGTCAGACGCTTTTGGTCGGACACCCACATAGATTTATTCTATGCCTACTAACCTCTTTTAGGTTTAGTATAATCACAAGACAAGGAAAATATATGGACTGTATTGGATTGTCTTTTATACAACTCCAAGATCA
>NW_013622695.1:0-781 GCF_000695525.1 Brassica oleracea var. oleracea
ATATATGAAACACGTCTGCATGGGTCAAAATTTTGTAAACACTTAATGATTTTAAGTGAAAAAAATATAAGAACAATAGACCTAATTAAAAGTATAATATTCAAAATTCGGAAGCTAAACTATATTAAAATTTAAAACAGTTAAACATAAATCAATAATTGTGAAAGTAATAAGATACGTCAAAATAATTTAACTCTCAACTATAGACGTCAAAGCCCAAATGTTAAAATTCAGATGTTATCCCGTACTTTCAATAAAACGAGAATGTAATTATATAAAGTTTTCCCCGAAATATTATTCTGCGCTTGTCAAAATCTAAATCTATTTGTATTTTAAAGTTAATTATTGCTCTTGAGTTGTTTAGTGTTATCCCTGATTTCAAATTTTGGTGAAATCGATCTTTGTGTCGACGGATGACATTTCACATGCAATTTTTCAATGCTTTGAGAATATAGCTTTTAGCAATTTCGAGAACAGATGTACATTCTATATACTATTGTAGCACGTTTATTAAGTATTGGAAATATCATATATTACATTTTGTATACGTAGAATAACACTAAGATTAAAGAATTCAAGGCGACGACAGAGGCGCAACGCACAGTAGGTGGCTATTATTGTTAATAAATAAACCCGTATATGTATATTTAATTTATTAATTAATCACATTAATCACATTTTTTTCTTTAAGCAAGGAAATAGCACGACGCACCTTAGTATAAATATGCATAGATGCGTCCACAAATGATCACAGTTCTCATCAAACATTAAGTATCAATCA
>NW_013622696.1:0-781 GCF_000695525.1 Brassica oleracea var. oleracea
GTACTTTACCAAACCGGATTAAACCAGACTAAACAAAAGGATAAGTTGTTGTTTGTTAGAACAAATCTAGGAGGATAAGTAGTAAAGAGATAGTTGAGATATTTCCTCACTATAGAGAGAGAGAGAGTCTAGACCCTTGAAGCTGCGCATCAAACCAACGTTGAATTTGTGAACATGGTAATCTCAAGAGGAATTTTTACATATATTCTCGTTTTTTCTTTAGCAGTTCCATGCCTTAAATGCATGAAACCCTGCTTGTGATCACAGGTATTACAGGAACGTTATGCGATACTTGAGAGGTTCAAAGCGCTTAGAACTTTGAAAGTAGGTTCTACTATGCTTTTTCGTGAAACAAGAGCTCCGTTTTGTCGTGTGGTTGGCTACATTTTTGGACTTGACTATGTAAAGAAACCTTTATATATTGTGAGATTGGAATCGGAGTCAGATTTCCAACTGCCTCTCGGTACACGTCTCCCTCTAATCCACGATGAATCTGTAGAATATATTGATGAAGAGGATCTGTTCAAGATATTTCATGATCCAGCAAAGACTGACGTCTTTGATGAAGAAGAAGAAGAAGAAGTTAATGATTGCCAGAGTACAACAACAAAGAGGAGAAGGATGAGTACTAATGAACAAGAAATCATTAACTCAAATCATTATGATGGGAGCAGTCAGTTTTCAGAACCAAACCTTGGCGCACAAGGATTAACAGGGCAGAACAATTCTAACCAACTTCTTTGTATGCAGCCGCATCATATGGACGTTGTTCCCAATCTAT
>NW_013622697.1:0-781 GCF_000695525.1 Brassica oleracea var. oleracea
GTATTGTTAGTCAAAAGAGATAAATATTTATATAAACTCCAAGATATATCTATTTATAAAATGAGAGATGTTATGATGTACAAACATAGAATAAAGATAATAACTACTCTTTCCAAACGATATTTATTGCTGTCAGTCAACATAAGCACAAAATATAAATGTACCAGTATAAAAAATAAAATCAACTGTTTATCAAGGGATATCAGCACAGAACGACAGACACAAGATCAAAGATGAAAAAAAAAGAAGCTTGTAAGGAATCGCAAAAGAATATATATAAACAACCAGGTACGCAAAAACACATCCAAATAGGAACAAAAACAAAACATAAGGAAGCAGGGAAGAGAAAACACACAAGGAAGGAAAGAAGCACACAAGGAACAAATAAACAACAAATCAATAAAGCAAGTAAGGAAGTGAAACAATGAATCAGGGAAGTCAATAAAGAAGCAGGACATCAAGAGAGCAAGCAAGGGAAGAAGTATGAATGAAAGGGTAAATAAAGAAGCAAGTAAGTTAGCAGAAGAATCAAACAAAAAATCAAGAAAGCAAATAAACAATGATGTATGTAAGCAATTATGCATGTATACAGTATGAAAGTACGTATATATGAATGCATGTATGTATTTATGTATGTATGTTTTGTATTTTTAAGTGATTGCGCAGAACCCATGTATGGAGGTTTGAGATACACCACATTAGAATTTGAAATCGGTTGATGCAGAAGAGAACAAACCTACAAGATAAAAATAAATGAGAAAGCCAACACCAAAATCAGACT
>NW_013622698.1:0-781 GCF_000695525.1 Brassica oleracea var. oleracea
TACTCTTTTAAAAAACTTACAAGGGTTGATTAAATATCTCAGAGTTTAAAGAAAAAGACAACCAACATCTAAGTTTGTTGATGGGAATTGACAGAGTCGAAAGAGGCCTTCTCGAATGAAATAATAGGACTGGTTTTGCGTTTTGGGCCACAAACAGTGAAACAAAACAGGCCGTTGAAAAAAAAACAGAAGTAGGTGAAAAGCCTTTTTCAAATCAACGATTCTCTTTACGAAATACAAAGAATCTTCTTGATCCTTTCTCCATATATCTAAACCCTAACCCTTTCTTCCTCGCTTTCGTTCTACACTTAAAACCATTTCCTTATCCACAAGGTTCACCTTCGTTCTCCGGTCTGAATAATGGCGTCCACAAACGCTCTCTCTTCCGCCTCCGTACTCTGCTCCTCTCGACAGGTGAAGGCTTTGTCTTACTTTACTTGTTTTGCTAGTCTGTTTTTTGATTTGAATTTTACTTCATTCTGTATTCAGTTTCTGGGTTGGTGTAAAAATGGTTCCTTTCTCAATTCAGCTTCTCTTCACCTCCTTTGGTTGAGACTTGAGATTGATAGAAGAAGATCGAATCTGGTTGTAACGGGTATTCATTCATTCGTTCGATTTCTTGTGGGTGTGTGTGCAGGGAAAGCTGAGTGGTGGAAATCAGCAGAAAGGTCAAAGAGTAAGCTACAGGAAAGCTAACAGACGTTTCAGTGTCAGAGCAAATGTAAAGGAAATCTCTTTCGACCAGAGCTCAAGAGCTGCTCTTCAAGCTGGTATCGACAAG
>NW_013622699.1:0-781 GCF_000695525.1 Brassica oleracea var. oleracea
AATTATAATCAACCAATCAGAATTCATTATTTTTGCCATGTCACACTCAAATTGGGCTGATTTTGTTGCTGATCCATAATCCACAGCATTGTTGGGCTATATTAGTTATTGATGCACCTGGTTTGTTATTAATTAGTATATATGATATTTAGGCCCAGTAGCCCAATGCACCCGAATCCTTAAAACGCGGATCTTTGATCATTTCGTCGACATCCTCTCTTCATCGTTTCATCTTTTTTTCTTTTTGAAAGATTCATCGTTTCATCTTTCTCAACGGTTCGTCGATCAATCGACACACTACTCCATAATTGATCAATGAATCCTCCAGAAATCCCATTTATGTCTTCCTTTCACCTTCCTTCCTCTCAATTTCTATAACATTCCTCCCAATGGATAGTAATCCACCAGAAAGTCTTCCGTAGCCACTGGCAATGCCGAATTTCTAGATCGAACGAACACACATGCCTTTCATATGTTCATGTCTGCCTTTCTTCAGGTTCCAACTCCCTTTTTCACAATATATAAACATATCCTCTGATTCTATGCTCCACCATCATACACGACAAATACATCACGGCGAGAGAGGCATGCTTATTGGGTTAGAACTACTTTCGTGGACAAGCAGGTATAGACCCGTAACTATGATGAGATTATTTGATTCCCTCAGACTCTATACGCTTACTATTGGTTCAGCTAATTCACCATAGTCATCACCCAATTCTTCAGTGATGTATCTGCAGGCTTGGTAGAAGCGGAGCTGCGTTACCAGTGAATCCATTTC
>NW_013622700.1:0-781 GCF_000695525.1 Brassica oleracea var. oleracea
TTCGTTTCGTCTCAATCGGAGTTTCCGTTGAGATTTTACGATGAAAATAAGTAGGACTCTTCTTGGCTTGCTTCCACAAGCTACGTAACGACCTGTCAGACCTTCACTCGCTACATAGCGACTTGTCAGGTTTAGAAAGGTCCTCCTTTGGGTTCTCTTTTGAATCCTCATCGAAACGCTTTTCGTTTCATCTCAATCGGAGTTTCCGTTGAGATTTTACGACGAAAACAAGTAGGACTCTTCTTGGCTTGCTTCCACAAGCTACGTAGCGACCTGTCAGACCTTCACTCGCTACATAGAGACCTGTCAGGCCTCATAAAGGTCCTCCTTTGGGTTTTCTTTTGAATCCTCATCAAAACGCTTTTTGTTTCATCTCAATCGGAGTTTCTGTTGAGATTTTACGACGAAAACAAGTAGGACTCTTCTTGGCTTGCTTCCACTCGCTACGTAGCGACCTGTCAGCCCTTCACTCGCTACATAGCGACCTGTCAGGCCTCAGAAAGGTCCTCCTTTGGGTTTTCTTTTGAATCCTCATCAAAACGCTTTTTGTTTCATCTCAATCGGAGTTTCTGTTGAGATTTTACGACGAAAACAAGTAAGACTCGTCTAAACTCCTTCGCTTGCTCCTACTCGCCCTTCCCTCCATCTTTGTCTTCTCCTTCAAATCTCGATCGAAACGTCTCTTGTTTCGTCTTGATTGGAGTTACCATTGAAACTTTACGATAAAACCCCCCCCCCCGCAAAGACTTGTTTTCTCGCATGGATTCAGATTAATCGTATA
>NW_013622701.1:0-231 GCF_000695525.1 Brassica oleracea var. oleracea
AGTGAGTGAAAGTCGGATGTCCCCTGTCGAGGGCCGAGTACATCATAAGGTTGATTCATGCTCTGATCCCGTTCCCGGATCGGTTGAACCTAACAAAAAGAACAAACGGTTAATAATGAATCAAATTTTAAAGAAAAAAAATATGTTTAATTACCATGTTTGACCCCGTCCATGTGGATACGGAGTGAGATAGGGAAGATGGTCACGACCGGGCTGTCGAACCAACTCCGC
>NW_013622701.1:265-781 GCF_000695525.1 Brassica oleracea var. oleracea
AGGAGCGGATGCAGCAGCGGGAGCGAGAGGAGCAGGAGCGGGTGCAGCAGCGGGAGCGAGAGGAGCAGGAGCGGGTGCAGCAGAGGAAGATGTAAGGTAGGAGCTGTGGGGCGAAGGGGAATCCTAAAAAAGGCTGGAATCCCGAGACTGGCTCCCCGTACCACCACGACCACGGCGCTGCCGAGGCCGGGTCTGATCATCATGAGACCTGTATATTAAAAAAAAAATATTTAATAAATATATAAATATATAAATTAATTTTTTTTTTAGAAAAAAACCCCAAATAATAGTTTTTAATCACAAAAAATTTTATAGATATTAAAAATGTTTAATAAATATATAAAAATAGTTCTAATAAACAAAAAATAGTTTTAATAAATAAAAAATTGTTTAATAATTACAAAAAATAGTTTTAATACCATTTAAAATGTTTAATAAATATAGACATTTATATAATATAAATATAGTTTTTTTTTAAAAAAAAAATTCCCAAATAATAGTTTTTAATCACAAAAA
>NW_013622702.1:0-781 GCF_000695525.1 Brassica oleracea var. oleracea
TACACCGGTTGAAATCAAGTGTCTAATGGTCTTATGTCACCATCTGAAGGGACACAATTTACCTTTATATAGAGTATTCAGTGTCTGATCTATAGCTAACTGACTATCACAATGTATGCATAGAGCTGAGACTGGTTTCTCGCACAATGGAATATCTTCCAAGAAGTTAGAGTCATTCTGATTTTTATGATGTTTTGTCTAGAGCAATGAACTTAGATTTCATAATTGATAATTTGATATGGCCAATAATGTTTGTTTGGAAGATTTCCAAAGATATAGCTCACCCTTCAAGCGTAAAGACATATCCACTTGTGGTTCGAGTTCTTTGATTATAATATCTAATTTGTATCATTGTATCCTTCAAAGACCGTTGGTTATTAACTATAGTGCAGCCTATAACCTTTGGTGTATCGCAAATAATTTAATATCCTTGAATTGATTTTCCAGTGTATATGGTCTGGATTACTTAAGTAGTGAATTAATACATTGACCACATGCTCTGGATTGGGGCATGTACAATTGGTTAAGTACATAAAATTTTCAATTATCCTTGCATACTTCAGTGACACTGCCTCGTCTACGTTATTGTTTAAGTGCAATAGAGTGTCTACGAGAGTTTTTGCATCTCCACTTAAGTAGGTCTTAAACCTTTCGACTGTATTCTCAGCAAAATGATCATGAGCTAAAGTTATCTCATAAAAAATCCTTATAATTTTTAAGAGAAAATTACCTAGACTAACTTTTATTTCTTAGATAACTAGGGCAAATCCGCACTACGGAC
>NW_013622703.1:0-781 GCF_000695525.1 Brassica oleracea var. oleracea
GATTAGTAGATGTGATTCTCGGGGTTAAAGTCACAAGAAATTCAAACAGAGTTATCTTAACCTAATCTCATTATGCTGAAACAATATTAGAGAGATTTAAAAATTACTCTAATAGTACGGCGAAAACTCCGTTAGATCCCCAAATGCACTTGACAAAGAATTCAGGTGAAGCGGTTTCACAAAACGAGTATGCACGTGTGATCGGAAGTCTCATGTACTTGACCAATTGTACTAGACCGGATCTGGCGCATGCAGTAACCGTACTTAGTCGATATACAAGTAATCCAGGTCATACACACTGGAAAGCTATAACGAGGGTACTCAATTACTTGCGCTACACCAAAGATTTTGGACTTCACTATGGTAAAGAACCAGTAGTTTTAGAAGGATACAGTGATGCTAACTGGATATCAGATTCCAAAAACTCAAAATCCAAGAGTGGATATGTCTTTACACTAGGAGGAGCAACAATATCATGGAAATCTACCAAACAAACAGTGTTAGCCAGATCTACCATGGAATCTGAGTTCATAGCCTTAGACAAAGCAGCAGAAGAAGCTGAATGGCTTAGAAATTTTTTGGAAGATATTCCTATGTGGGGGAAACCTGTTCCAGCCATACGCATACATTGTGATAGTCAATCAGCAATAGCTCGGGCTCAGAATAATCTCTACAATGGTAAATCTCGTCACATCAGAAAACGACATAAAACCATTAGATAACTTATCTCAACCGGTGTAATCACAATAGACTACATCAAATCGGCTGACAACCTAGCGGA
>NW_013622704.1:0-781 GCF_000695525.1 Brassica oleracea var. oleracea
TGGATGAACTGAGTGGGTCTGTTGTGTTTTCTAAGATTGATCTCAGGTGTGGAAACCATCAAGTCCGCATGAAGGAAGGAGATGAGTGGAAAACCGCCTTCAAGACCAAGCAAGGTCTATACGAGTGGCTGGTGATGCTGTTTGGCCTTACCAACGCCCCTAGCACCTTCATGAGACTCATGAATGAGGTCCTCTGACCTTACATTGGTAAATTCATGGTTGTATACTTTGATGATATCTTGATTTACAGCAGGTCGTTAACTGAGCACATGGGACACCTTGAACAGGTTTTGAAAGCCTTAAGGCAAGAAGGCCTTTATGCCAACCTTAAGAAATGTGTATTCTGCACTGATCAGTTAGTATTTTTAAGCTTTGTTGTGAGTTCACAGGGACTGAAGGTTGATGAGGAGAAGATCAAGGCAATACAAGACTGGCCGACCCCGACCACGATCGGACATATCCGCAGCTTCCATGGACTGGCCAGTTTTTATCGACGATTTGTGAAGGATTTCAGTACCATTGCCGCCCCAATGACCTCTGTGATCAAGAAGAATGTAACCTTTGCTTGGGGCCCTGCCTAAGAGGAGTCTTTCAACAGCTTAAATATAGTTTGACACATGCACCGGTTCTAACTCTTCCTAACTTTGATAAACCTTTTGAGATTGAATGTGATGCCTCAGGGACAGGGATAGGAGCCGTACTGACCCATGGAGGCCGGCCAGTGGCTTTCTTCGGTGAGAAATTGAGTGGAGCCGCCCTCAATTATCCCACCTATGATAAA
>NW_013622705.1:0-781 GCF_000695525.1 Brassica oleracea var. oleracea
TTTTATCAAAAATAAATTAATTGTATGAAAATCTTAAACAAATGAAATTGTTTAATCAAAATAGTAAAGAAAATTATAAAATAAGTAACTTTCCTTTTTTTAATTATAAATAAAATAAATTTGTAAAAATAATAATATT
Source organism: Brassica oleracea var. oleracea (assembly GCF_000695525.1). Lineage (NCBI taxonomy): Eukaryota > Viridiplantae > Streptophyta > Magnoliopsida > Brassicales > Brassicaceae > Brassica > Brassica oleracea. Next base: position 140 of record NW_013622705.1, read on the forward strand.
TTCCTATAAATAACTAACTTTTCTTTTAATAGATAATTTTGTGTTCAAAAAATTATAAATAACAAAATAACTTTAAATGTTTCACCGATATGATTTTGATATGTGCCAACAAAAAAAATAGATTGTTAATATTCAATAAAATATGTCATTATTTTAAAATAACTTCTTTTTCCTAAGAACCAAAATAAAAGATATTTGTAAGATAATTTTTATAATCTTAACCAAATAAGATTTTCTTTAAATCATGACAAAAGATAATTTTAAATTAAAATGTTATTATAAAAATATATTATTGAAAAATAATGAATTCAGAAAATTATTAAACATTGGATAAGTTTATTAAAATATTAAATTAGTACATAAAAGAATTTATAGTGTTGTCATTGACTCGATTAGTCTTATTTAACTTTTAATTTTTTTCGCTATTATTCTTACTTTGGGTTATATTCGGTGTAAATTTATAAATGTGAGTGTATTCTCTGTCTCTAAGTACAAAGTTGATAACAATTCACATATACACCATAACTATAAAATACAAATATACCTAAAATTTATGTGTAAAAATAAGTTTTTAATTAAAAAATAAGTCTTAAAGAATATATGCAGAAACAATCCAAAAAAAATAATAAGATGGTTTTTTTT
>NW_013622706.1:0-781 GCF_000695525.1 Brassica oleracea var. oleracea
CATTTGTATCCGATTGAGAAGAATAGATTAAACATCTCCTCTCAGCCCCACAGCAGCAGCATACTGTTCTGCTATGTCGGATCCTTATCTAAGGGATCTGATGTTGGATTGGTCTATCCGGAGAACATGCTATCTGAGGTAGCAAGCTGAGGCAATCCGAATTACCTTTCTTTGGGCTGATCTTTCTTTTCCTCTAGCCCGTACTACAATCTAGTCGGTCCATTCTAGTGTCACAGATCTGTATAAACCTTTTAACCTCTCTTTAGGTTGGTTTAGTATAAACACAAGGAATTCAAATTTCTTTATTAGTTTACATATGGACTGAATTTGATTGTTCTTATAGAACTCCTTTACTAGTATTACATACTATATGCAGCTGCTTTGTTTCAGTTCATGAACAGCTTAGGAACAATGATGTCCTTTATCCCGTGATCCATATGCTGCTTCCTACATCTTTATATGTCAATCTAATTTATTTCTTATGACCAAACCTTTGTCAATTTCGAAATTGTGTAGCAGCATCCACCACATAGGAGTTTATCTCCGTATAATCTGTTTCATGGTCTCTTAGAGTATCCTTGTGTAACAAGCTATGATCGAATGCTGTTAGTAGGAAACATGAACACCTTTAGGCCTCGTGATCATGTACCATATTTGACGGTTTCTTTTTCCTCACAAGACCCATCTATTTCACTGGTCTATATCAGATGGCATTTCTGTATATATGTATGTGTCCAATACGCCTATCTTTCTCTATAGATACTTTAAACCCCACGTTTAT
>NW_013622707.1:0-781 GCF_000695525.1 Brassica oleracea var. oleracea
ACGAAGAAGTTGTCGTATTCCCAAACCTGAAAACAAGGATCACCTGATTTGAAAGTGAGATAACATTTTCATCCTAACTCCTATGAGATTTATTCAACTTCCTTGGTGATTCTCCACTACTTTATGTATCCAAATACATCTTCTCACATCGACATTCATCTTGGTTTGATTAGGGTGACGAATAAGTTGTCATATTCTCAGACATGAAAACTGGGATCTCCTGATTTGAAAGTGGAATAACTTCTTCATCATAACTCCTATTAGATTTATTCAACTTCTTGGTGTTTCTCCACTACTTTATGTATCCAAATACAGCTTCTCACATCGTGCTTTATCCTGGTTTGATTAGAATGACAAAGAATTTGTCATATTCACAAATATGAAAACTGGGATCTCCTAATTTGAAAGTGGGATAACTTCCTCATCCTAACTCCTATGAGATTTATTCAACTTCCTGGTGATTCTCCACCACTTTAGGTATCCAAATACAGCTTCTCACATCGTGCTTTATCCTGGTTTGATTAGAATGACAAAGAATTTGTCATATTCACAAATATGAAAACTGGGATCTCCTAATTTGAAAGTGGGATAACTTCTTCAACTTCTTGGTGATTCTCCACTACTTTATGTATCCAAATACAGCTTCTCACATCGCGATTCATCCATGTTTGATTAGAATGACGAAGAAGTTGTCATTTTACCAAATATGAAAACTGGGATCTCCTGATTTGAACGTGGGATAACTTCCTCATTCTAACTCCTATGAGATTTATTCAACTTC
>NW_013622708.1:0-781 GCF_000695525.1 Brassica oleracea var. oleracea
GTTTGTTTCCAAGTTCCATATGCGTCTTTTTATCAGGTTGTTGATCCACTGCATGCTTGCGGGAGAAGACAACGATGGTGTTGCGATGTTTCGGTGTGTTGCAGTGGATAAGGATAATCGTCCTGATGCAAAGGAGATCGCTGGAGATCTTAAGAGGATTAAAAACTGTACACGTTTGGGTGAAGATGATGTGGCGAAAGACTAACTGTTGGATTAGATTACAATGATGTGATGTAATGTGAGCGGAATTCAAATGTATCTGACTAGTCCCCAAACTCACAAGAGTGTGTGTGTACCAAACTGTAAAGTACATCAAATTATGTGTTTTCGATCCATAAAAATATGGCTCGTAACTCGTAAAAAATAACCAGTTAACAAAAATAATTTGCAGCAAGTATATCAATTAAAGAAAATAACTTGCAAGTGTGTCACAAAACACTTGTGCTACAATGATATAGTTTGTTAGAACCAGATAAATACGATGGCTCAAGCAAATAGCATCCTAGCTTTTTTTTAATCAACATTGAGATCATTTTTTATTTGTTTGGATTTATTGTTGTTGAAATAGTTTTTGCTTTGATTATGTTTAGCTTAGTGTTTTCGTATGCTTTTTTATATTGTTATAAATGTTTGAAAGCTTTTTAATGCATCACATTTTTGATTGATCAGTTGTAGAGGGATTTTATTGTGATTGAGTTTCTTCATTATTTTCCGTTGGCATTTTTACCTTGGACTTTTTCACATTATTTATTAAATTTGCCTCTTTTATAGATTTAAATAG
>NW_013622709.1:0-781 GCF_000695525.1 Brassica oleracea var. oleracea
ATATCCGACATTAACCTTAATTTAATTATTACAATAATGATTCTTAAACAATAATATTTATTATTATTAATTTTACAAACAACCCGAATCGAACGGATACAAGCCGGGTGGAAACCGGATAGTCTACCAATTAACTTATGCTTGTTTTATCCAAGAAAGGACTTGAACCTTTAAGGCTATAATGCCAACGAAGCTTAAGTTCGTAATGTTTACCAATTTCATCACTTGGACCTTTTTTATTTACTAAAAGTTCTTAACAATTGAGTTAGGGCAAAAGTGACTTGAACACTTATAGGTACTGTTATGAGCAGTATACTTTACCGATTAAGCTATAACCCTTTTTTAAGCGGATAAAGGATTCGAACCATTTATTTCCAGAACATGAGTCTGGCGTGCTGCCGTTGCACCAATCCACCTTGTAGACTAGACAGGATTCGAACCTGTGATAGTAGCATTGAAAGAGCTATGTCGTAACCGCTTGACTACTAATCCTAGTTTAAGTAAGCTCAGTGCAAGTATCGCACTTGCTTCTATTGATTACAAAACAATTGCATTACTTTTATGCTAACCAAGCAATTTGATAGATATATATATAACCAGTTATTTATAAAATTAGTACTTTATTCTTGAAAATCTCACAATTATTACAGATAAAGCCTATAATTCGTAATAGTCTTTTACGCATATTTAAGAAATATCTTAAGATAAGCTTCGTGCCTATATGCTTTCAGCACTTATCCTTAACTAATTTAGCTTTCCTGCCGTGCTTATATAATAATAT
>NW_013622710.1:0-781 GCF_000695525.1 Brassica oleracea var. oleracea
TCAAATATTTTTGGACCCTTTTCAATTTTATATATTACATTTTTTTAATTTTTTGTATAAATATATATATTTATAAAAAAAATCGACCCCTTAACTATAAATATACGGAAGGAAAAATGCTTGGGCCCGGAGCGGTCGCACTGTTTGTCCCCCCGTAATTAGCCGGCCATGTTCACAAGCCGCAGTCTCATCTCTTGTAAATCCATTTGGTTGATTTATAATAATCTATATACTTCATTTTTAAATCTATATGAATTCTTATGAAATCCGTTTATTTGATTTTAAAAATCAGTGGATTTATCAAAAATTTCCAAATCTATTAGAATTTCCAAATCCATTAAAATATTAGAACCAATAACCCCCACTAATTATCCTAATTAAACTAAAGATTGATCCGTCGAGAAGGATATTAAGGATCAAGTCCTTGTGTACGTGTTACCGCTTGAGTGGGTCGGTCTCGGTTTAGGGAATGGCTTGGGTAATAAAAAGAAAATCATTCTCGACCGAAGGAGAAAAAAAAAAGAGCTCTCGAGAGAAAGGCGACATCGCGGCGATCTCTCTCCCTCGGCTTGACCAAGGTAAATCCAAGCCTTAAAGTTGTAGATTTCTCGATTAAGATCAGTTTCCATCTTGTTTGTTGTCTAAAAAGGGCTGGGTTATGTAGTTTCGATCGATTTGGGAAAAGTTTTGAAATTAGGGTTTCAAAACTATTTGGGTAAAAATCTATTTCTGGATTCTTTGCTTTTGTAGATATGGTTTCGAAACAATTTTGGTTTCAATC
>NW_013622711.1:0-781 GCF_000695525.1 Brassica oleracea var. oleracea
TAGGAGTTAGGATAAAGAAGTTATCCCACTTTCAACTCAGGTGATCCTAGTTTTTATGTTTGGGAATATGACAACTTCTTTATCATTCTAATCAATCCAGGATGAATCACGATGTGAGAAGTTGGATTTAGATACATAAAGCAGTGGAGAATCACCAGGAAGTTGAATAAGTCTCATAGGAGTTAGGATAAAGAAGTTATCCCACTTTCAACTCAGGTGATCCTAGTTTTTATGTTTGGGAATATGACTACTTCTTTGTCATTCTAATCAAACCAGGATGAATCACGATGTGAGAAGTTGGATTTAGATACATAAAGCAGTGGAGAATCACCAGGAAGTTGAATAAGTCTCATAGGAGTTAGGATGAAAAAGTTACCCCACTTTCAAATCAGGTGATCCCATTTTTCCTGTTTGGGAATATGACAACGTCTTTGTCATTCTAATCAAACAAGGGTGAATCGCGATGTGAGAAGTTGTATTTGGATACATAAAGTAGTGTAGAATCACAAATCAGGTGATCCCATTTTTCCTGTTTGGGAATATGACAACGTCTTTGTCATTCTAATCAAACAAGGATGAATCGGGATGTGAAATACTGTCTTTGGATACATAAAGCAGTGGAGAATCACCAAGAAGTTGAATAAATCTTATAGGAGTTAGGATTAAGAAGGTATCCCACTTTCAAATCATGTGATCCCAGTTTTTCTGTTTGGAAATATGAAAACTTCTTTGTTATTCTAATCAAACCAGGTTGAATCACGATGTGAGAAGCTGTATTTGG
>NW_013622712.1:0-151 GCF_000695525.1 Brassica oleracea var. oleracea
CACTTGTCCCGACCTGGGTTTGATTCCCCTTGGAATCAGATTTTTTTGAAACAGTTCTGGAAAGCCATCCTGAATTTGACAAATGATATACTATGCTTACTTATTTCCATGGTAACTCTATTTTCAATTCATTCACACTCATATTCAGCCT
>NW_013622712.1:329-546 GCF_000695525.1 Brassica oleracea var. oleracea
CTGCACCCTTCCTGGAAATCTTTATCCATAAACAGATCGTACATCTCACAACATAGCTTGCTTCGTAAATCCATCGCAGTATCATCATTTATACTGGACCTTTTCTTCAATCCTAAGGACCTGCATTCTAGCATCTTGACAACAAAGAGACCACAATTGAAAGGAAGTTTTGTCTTCGGGAGCCCTTCTGCCTTCTTAACTTGAAACGGGACGATAT
>NW_013622712.1:636-781 GCF_000695525.1 Brassica oleracea var. oleracea
ACCATCCTGAATTTGACAAATGATATCCTATGCTTACTCATTTCAATGATAACTCTATTTTCACATAGAGAAACAAGAACAGAGCGTTTAAACAACACAGAAACAATCCTAACACATCAGAACAGAGCAAAATCCTAAGAAAGAA
>NW_013622713.1:0-781 GCF_000695525.1 Brassica oleracea var. oleracea
TCAAACATAAAAAAAAAAAAATCTCCCGCAAGAGATCTAACCAAAGTTATCTTCAGAATTCACGCTCCCTCTTCACCCGTCACTTCGTCCAAGCCTGGAGCCGCATCACCTCCGCTTTCTCTGAGCACCGAATCTTTCCCCTCGGAGCCTTTTGAACACGTCGGAAGAAAGCACGCGGATTTCAGGTCAGCTAGGATGAGATCAAAATCTCCATCCACGACTACCAAATCTCCCTTGCAGCCGGACAGTCGGGCCTCTTTGTCCTCTAAGGTCAGAGGAGTCTCACTCTGGAACGACTGAACCACGGCCATCCCGCCCTCAATCGTCGCCAAGGCTAAATCCTTATTCCGGATGCACTCGAGGGAGCCCAGAAAGGCGGAGATCTTCGCCAAGTGAACCTGAAACTCATAACGAAGAGCGTCCTTGGCCTCTCGAATCCCGCGGCTCGCTAACCCTGCATCGCCCTCTTGGCCTCTCGAATCCCGCGGCTCACTAATCCTGCATCGCCCTCGATCTGACGCTGAAGACGACGCACCTCTGAAGATTTGGCCTTCCTGGTTTTCTTCTCCTTAAGCAATGAACTCGCCGTCTTCCCGAGGTCCCTCTCGAGCTCCCCTATCGTGACCTCAAGTTTTGACACTTTCACGGAGTGAGAATCCTTAACAGCCGTCAGCATGGCCTCAGTTTCAGACCATCTACCCTGCATCTCCAACAACTCCCCGGCGAGACGAGTAGTCTCAGAACCGCACTCGCTGATCATCCCGTCGATCAATGACATGAA
>NW_013622714.1:0-780 GCF_000695525.1 Brassica oleracea var. oleracea
AAAATCTCTCCGGTTTGTCTCGGAAGTTTGTACTATACTGATGATCTTTGTCCTTGTTAGCTTATAAATGTTTTGTTTTAGGATTCAATCTGTTGTCAATGCTATATATGTTTTTTAGCTTTTATCTGTTCTATGAGAGTAATAATCTTTTTAACGGTTTTTTTTGGGTTATTGGATCCGTTTGTTTAACATTAAACTGGATCCCGAATCGATTGTCTTGCCTTTTGATGATCTTTACAAAAGTAAAAGACAGAGAGTCACTTATAATCTTGTATGCAGGTGGGGGTTGGCTCTTACGGTAACACCGCAAACGGTGTTAGTGTCATTGACGTTTCAGCCGGATTGCACTGCCTCCTTCTTCAGTTGGATGCAACATGGGTTAACGTTGCCGGTGTCTTTGCCAACTTTCTCGGCAACCCCACTTACCGTTTCCTTGGTTTCCATTCGGAACCAGTCCTAGGGAGGAACCTTGACATCCCCAACTACCACCACATCATCAATCACGGTTTTGAGGAGTTAGTCATTGGCTTAGAACCTAGGTTGATCGGTGATGAGTATGTCCATGATGCAGCTCAGGCGGACACAGCTTGGACGCGTTGGCCTCTTACCTAGGAGCAAATCAGCTTTGCTTCGATGGAGTCTTACATCTGTTACCTCGTCCAATATTGATCTTGCTTTAATAACCAAAAGGATTTGATGTTATGATTGCTTGATGGTTAATAGACTTGAATATAATGCATGCTTGAATGATTTAAACCAATGGGAATTGATGTTTAGTTC
>NW_013622715.1:0-525 GCF_000695525.1 Brassica oleracea var. oleracea
ATATTGAGTGATATATGATTTGAGATGTTGAAAATCAACCTGGATTTCGCTGCCATAAATCTCTTTGGAGATAATTATTTACGGTGGGCATTGGATACAAAGATTATCCTAAAGTCAAAAAGACTTGGTGAATTTATCATAAAAGACAATAATGCCAATGAGAAAGATTGATACAGGGCAATATTAATTATTAGTCATCATCTTATTAAGAGTCTCAAAGATCAGTATCTGACTATAGAGAATCCTCCGGACCTTTGGACAGAGTTAAAAAGCGAGATATGATCACCAAAGAACAGTGTTATTACCAAAGGCCCTATTTGATTGGAGGACTCCCAGAATCCAGGACTATAAGTCAGTGGATGAGTCTATTGCTAGATGGGCAAAATAATAGATTACTGATGAGAAACAGTGAATTGAGACCTCCTGGATTAACCCCATTACTTGATACCAATAAGGCCGCAGAAAAAAAAAGGTAACCACGTCCAGAATGATAGACCACACGGTCATGGCCGTGGAGGGTGGAAA
>NW_013622715.1:580-780 GCF_000695525.1 Brassica oleracea var. oleracea
GGCAGAGGCCGTGGGTATCAACCCAATTTGAGCCATGGTCAAGGCAGTGACCGTGGTATATCCTTTAAACCACAAAGCTCGACCAAATCAGTGTGCCATAGATGTGGAATGAGGAACCATTGGACTAAGATATAAAGGACTCCCAAACATTTCTGTGACCTCTATCAAAGAGAATCTGAAAGGGAAGAATCCTGAAACCC
>NW_013622716.1:0-780 GCF_000695525.1 Brassica oleracea var. oleracea
GCAGGAAACATGAAATGGGTTTGATACGGTCGTCGGGAGATAGCATCAAAGGGTAGACGAGAATGAATGGAGTGTCGTATCGACGTTTCAGAAGAGCTCGGTCGCTACGTAGCAACCGAACGGAAAGCTCCTCTCCCCAAAACCCCAGAAAAAAGCGACCGAGCGGGACGGATGCTCGGTCGCTACGTAGCGACCGAGTTTGACTCGAGCTCGGTCGCCACGTAGCGACCGAGCAGAACACGCGTTTGGTCGTTGCGTAGCGACTTTTTTCGAGCTCTTGTCCGATGTCTCGTGTTTCCTCCGCAAAGGTTTTCGTAAGAAAGAATCGATTTCGAAAAAGTATTTGTCGAAGAAAGTTTTCATTTTCTTCTTCAGAGGTTTTGAATGTTAACTTCGTCGTAACAGTTTTTGACCCCAACAGTTAGCCCCCCAGCTCGTTAGAGTCGAGACTCTAGCGCGCGGTTAGCGCGCGGTTTGACGATTTTGGCAAAGTTAGGCGTATTGAACGAAGTTTACATCAAACTCTGCAGAAGAGAATTCTCGAGAAAGTGTTTATTAAAAAATATAAAATTCCGAGCTCATACTTCTATAAGTAGTGAGCTCTTGTCATTCATTTGCTTCACACCTTCCCTTCTTCAAACCTCCAAAACCTCTCTAGCTCCAAAAATTCCGAGCTCATACTTCTATAAGTGGGTACCTAGATTCGACCTTCAACATGCCTTCTTCCCACAGGGACAAGAGAAGTTCCGACATTGAGATGGGCGAGGCCACCTCTCCGGC
>NW_013622717.1:0-780 GCF_000695525.1 Brassica oleracea var. oleracea
GAGAGAGAGAGAGAGAGAGAGAGAGAGAGAGAGAGATTACATAGGCCGGCCTTATAGCAGAGGAGAGCTGGACGAATGCAGTTAGGTTTAAGAAGGTTTAGTAAGGACATAAAACTACTGTGTTTTATCCCATTGGCATTCCTTTGTAAATATTTAAAAAAAGTTAGGGTCAATTTTTATTTGTAAAACAGTTTAGATAAATATATTTTACATTTGAGTTTAGGATTTCGTAATCGAATTTAGTATATATAGGTTGGCGTTAGATTTAAGTTTACGGTAGTTTAATCTATACGGTAGTTTAATCTATTTCTTCAATATAATTACAGGAGAAAATCAAGAGCCAGAGCATAATATTTTTCAAACAATGCTTGATTTTATCCACAAGAGCCAGAGTAATATCTCTAATCACTGGCCAAGGTTTCTTGGTTGGAAGATATGGAAGATGCGTGATAAGCTCTTATTTGAAAATAAGAGGGAACACATAATTAACGTCATAAATGCAGCGAGCTTGGAGCAAAATGTGGACAGAATCTGAATCTCAAAGCAACAATATTACTTCTCAAGGAAGATTAATTACGCTCAAGTATGAGACTAAAAACTGTGGTTCAATATATGACTTGTGTCTCATGACTCGCTCAACGTATGTATGTACTACACCAATTTTCATGGCAGACATACACCATTGATTTAGTTTTGAATCTTTGGCCAATTTTTAATCCAAGATTCTTGAGTTTTCAATCCGGATATCGGTTCGGTTTAGGTTCGGTTTTTTTAGGTTTT
>NW_013622718.1:0-495 GCF_000695525.1 Brassica oleracea var. oleracea
ATCCGCCCCCGCGGAACCACCAAAGTCCGCGGGAAAAGACTCGACTTTGCAACCCCACTCAACAGGCTTGGAGCCACGCAGGAACGACCTTCGGGTCAAAACCCTAGCGAGAAATCTCCCATCAAAAAGGGAAACTCTGAAAGCCCTCCGCCTCCCGCGAAGGCTTCAGAGGTCAACGGAGTCGAGCAAGTCGACCTGAATCCTAGCGATGTCTCCAACAATACTGATGAGGACGTCGACAGACATCCAAGGAGGACCAGAAGCCGATTCACTCGGGAAAGCTCTCCGTTCGACAAACCAATGACAGAAGAGGAGGAAATCCTCTATTGGAACGAACAAGAAGAGCTGGCTGAAAAGCAAACCGAGCTCCCTCGCAGTAAACACCGACAAGCACGGAAATCTGCTGGCGAGACGTCGGATATCCACGATCTTCGCGACTATATCACCAAGACTGCGGCAGAAGTAAGAGCCGTAAAATCCCAAATCCATCACGCT
>NW_013622718.1:512-780 GCF_000695525.1 Brassica oleracea var. oleracea
GCTCGGAAGACCCCTTTCACCACTCGCATCTCAGATACGAGGGTATCCGATCCAGGAAAAATCAAAGTACCGAAGCATGATGGTACGACCGATCCGAAACCGCACCTTCAGGCATTCCACATCACGATGGGAAGAGCGAGGCTGAAGGACGGCGAAAGATACGCCGGCTACTGCCGCCTATTTGTCGAGAATCTAGAAGGAGCAGCCCTCGAATGATTCGTGCGCCTTAAGCGAAACTCTATTGGAAGTTTCCGACAGCTCGCATCGG
>NW_013622719.1:0-780 GCF_000695525.1 Brassica oleracea var. oleracea
TTTAAAATTTCTAACCACATTCTACATTTGTATTTATTTATTTTAAGCCCTTTTTCATGGTATATGAGAATCGTTATAATTTGTTAATCAATTAATTTATTAAAACTTCATAATACTCCCTAAATCGATGAAATAACTTCTATAAAATAACTATTTTCTTGAAACACGGAGACAACAAAAGCTCCAAACCTCTTTGAACAACATCATATGTTAGTGCATGATGCAACTATGCATTAAAACAATATTTTCATTTTTTTTGAAGTTTTCTCAAAATCCATGTTTTAAACCCCTTCGAAAATATTGAGTTTTTGGTAAATACATTATATACTGAAGCCTATAATGTTTAGTGTTGTTTTAAAATAACTAACCACATTCTACATTTGTATTTATGTATTTTAAGCCCATTTTCATGGTATATCGGAATCGTTATAATTTTTTTATCAATTAATTTATTAAAACTTCATAATCCTCCATAAATCGGTGAAATAACTACTATAAAATAACTATTTTCTTGAAAAATGGAGACAAAAAAGGCTCCAAATCTCTTTGCACATCATCATATGTTAGTGCATGATGTAACTATGCATGAAAACAATATTGTAATATTTTTTGAAATTTTCTCAAAATCCATGTGTTAACCCCTTCGAAAATATTGAGTTTTTAGGAAATACTTTATATACTCAAGCTATAATCTTTAGTGTTTTTTAAAATTTCTAACCACATTCTACATTTATATTTATGTATTTTAAGTCCTTTTTCATGGTATATGGGAATCGTTAT
>NW_013622720.1:0-780 GCF_000695525.1 Brassica oleracea var. oleracea
CGGAAGAGAGAAGAAAAGGAAATAAGGTTGGTCAGCAAATGAATAAAGTAGGAAAAAAGAACATCATGGATGCGTTTGAGCTGAGGTTTAAGAAGGGATTTTCCGATTGGAAGAGGGACTACAAGAACAAGTACGACAGCAGCAGAAAAAAATACATCAGGATTAGGATGCTGACTCAGAACAGGACAGGACTTGGGTATGATAACATGGGAAGGATCGACATGTCAGATGATTGGTGGAAAGAGCGCGAAAGGGTCAGTTTCTCATTTTCTCTTTTGTGAACTTAGCTGTTAAAATGTACTTGTGTTGAAATAATTGAGCTTATTAGAAGTTTGTGACTGATTCTATCACTGATTTTATCACTGACTTACTCTTTCTGTGTTATATAGGAGTGTCCAGGAATTAGAAAAGCCTTCTGCAAAGAAATTGATAACATGGATATGTTTGAAGCAGAATTTGGTGGTGTAGTAGTTACTGGAGCAGAAGGTTGGAGTGCTCAACATGGAGAAGCAAGCTTGAATTCGAGAGTTGGTGGAGATATTGCTGAGGATGAAGCTGATTCTCAGCCAGCAGCAGAGACAGAAACCCAGGGCCAAGCTCCTCGCCAAACTCAACCAGCAGCTCAGACTCATTCTGGAGGTTCAAGAGCAAAACGAAGGCGTAAGGAGAAAGATGTGGCTGTGGAGGCATGTGAAAAAAGGACAGCTGCTCTTGAAGTGAAGAATATGCTAGCAAAACAATTGATGGAGCGTGAACAACCATTCAGTGTTGAGACCGTAT
>NW_013622721.1:0-780 GCF_000695525.1 Brassica oleracea var. oleracea
GTACGGACCGTACAAACTTAGGGCGACCCAATTCATGTCTGGATCAAGCATTTGTGAAGATTGGAGAGGGTGTGCAAAAATAGGTCGAGGTACGGACAGGAGGTCCGTACCAGAGTTCCCGGTTCGACCAGATTTGAAGTTGTGCAAGTTTAGGGACTTCTTCCTTATCCAGAAGTGAAGTCACATGATATTGGGAGCAAGTGGAACGTGGGAGAGCTGGTGACAGGCTGTCTTGGAATGGCCAAAAGGTAAAGCACCTTTTGGACCAAACACACATCGATCCATCTTGTCCATTTATTTCAAACCAAGCAATCTGGTCCATCCAAAGCTTCTTTCCTCCAAATCTGATTCAGCCAATGAGAGACCATTATTCAAATCACATTGACCAGCTCAAGACTCATCCTAGGCGTCCATTCTTCAAGCATATATCAGCCATTAGATTAAGGGTTTATGAAATGAGAAGTTGTAAGCTTATAAAAGCATGTCTTTGAACAATTTTGTAACCTAAGAGAGTTAGGGGGATTTCCCCTTCTCCTTCATAATATAAAAGTGTGTTCTTGATCAGATTCCCTTAATCTACCCCTTTCTTAGTCTCTAATCTCTTAATCTCTCAAAGTCTCTTTGTTTCTGATCTAAGTTCATACTAGTTTCATCAGATTCTTTCTTCACCATTTCAAGACTCTATTTTTCCCTAAGAGGCTTTTTCTTCACACACACACAGCCTAGACTCTTAAAATCTCACATGGTATCAGAGCCAGGTTCATTAGAACTTGGTTCCAG
>NW_013622722.1:0-780 GCF_000695525.1 Brassica oleracea var. oleracea
CCAACAAAGTCAGGAGACTACTCTACGAAGTCTGGATACTACTCAGCTGTGGAGATGGATAGGTCTTTGAACCCAATCAATCCGGCTCACGCTTTTAACTGGATTAAAAATGTTTGGGCTACCAAAACGGCTCCAAAGATCCAAGTGTTTCTGTGGAAAGTAATGCAGGGAGCCCTACCGCTCGGAGCTACCTTACAAAGACGTGGGCTACTGGCTAGCTCAGTGGTTTGTACGAGGTGCGGGGAGGAGGAAACAGCTGCACATCTCTTTCTGCACTGTCAGTTTACGAGGAGAGTCTGGGAGACACTCCCACTTTCAGAGCCTATAGACCCTTCAAGATTCGACTCGTTTAGTATGGCAATCTCCAGCACCCCAGGTATGTCCTGTCTCCCACCATCTGGAGTCACTATTGATCTATTCCCCTGGCTCTGCTGGTTCTTATGGACAGCTAGAAACTCGCGCATCTTCGAGAATGTTAACCTCTCAGCGATTGAAATTGGAAGCAAGGCTGTGCGTCTAGCAAGAGAATGGCAAATCGCCCAACCACTGAAACCAGAGCACCGTGCACTTCAACCTATCTCCCGTAGAAGTGCCACTAACAATGTGGACATGGTGATATGTCATTCAGATGCATCATGGTCCTCACATACCAAAGCAGCGGGATGTGGGTGGTGGTTCTCCGATACAGCAGGAACTAAACTCGGGCAGGGCTCCTCGACAGAACAGCACGTGTCATCACCCCTCATGGCGGAAGCGATCGCGGTTAGGGAAGCTCTCCTC
>NW_013622723.1:0-780 GCF_000695525.1 Brassica oleracea var. oleracea
GAATGAAATGATTAAGTAAGCCGCGGTCTGGTTGGATTGAGGAATCCATGATCGGGGTCTTACAGACGCTTGTCAAGATGAAATAGAGTATATAGTGAAGAACAACATGTCGTCTGTGGTTGATCTTCCTCCGAACTGTAAAGCTATAGGCCTGAAGTGGGTTTTCAAGGTCAAAAGAAATTCTGATGGAACTATAAACAAGTACAAAGCAAGATTGGTGGCTAAAGGTTACGTACAAAAACATGGTGTATATTTCGATGAGGTATTTGCGCCTGTTGCACGTAAAGAGACTGTACGACTGATCATTGGAATACCGGCATCGCGAGGATGGGAGCTGCATCACCTCGATGTCAAGACTGCCTTTCTCCATGGTGAGTTGAAAGAAGTGATCTTTGTGTCACAACCTGAAGGTTTCATCGTCAAAGGCAGTGAGACTAAGGTATATAAACTGAGAAAAGCATTGTATGGCCTGCGACAAGCACCTAGAGCTTGGAATGAAAAGCTTAATCATGTCTTGAAGGGGTTAAGTTTTGAGAGGTGTCTAAAGGAACCTTCTCTCTACCGTAAATAGAAGCAGGGGCATCTCTTAGTTGTTACCGTCTACGTAGATGACTTACTCGTGACTATCTCAAGCTTGGATATGATACTAGAGTTCAATAGAGACATGGCAACACGTTTTGAGATGGGTGACCTTGGTAAGTTGAGCTATTACCTTGGGATTGAAGTAATACAACGAGAAGGGAGTATAGTCTTGAGCCAAGAGCGATACGCGACCAAGAT
>NW_013622724.1:0-629 GCF_000695525.1 Brassica oleracea var. oleracea
TGATCCCAGTTTTCTTGTTTGGGAATATGACAACTTCCTCGTCATTTCAATAAAACCAAGATTAATCGCGATGTAAGAAGCTGTATTTGGATACATAAATTAGTGGAGAATCACCAGGAAGTGGAATAAATCTCATAGGAGTTAGGATGAATAAGTTATCCCACTTTCAAATCAGGTGATCCCAGTTTTCTTGTTTGGGAATATGACAACTTCCTCGTCATTTCAATAAAACCAAGATTAATCGCGATGTAAGAAGCTGTATTTGGATACATAAATTAGTGGAGAATCACCAGGAAGTGGAATAAATCTCATAGGAGTTAGGATGAATAAGTTATCCCACTTTCAAATCAGGTGATCCCAGTTTTCTTGTTTGGGAATATGACAACTTCCTCGTCATTTTAATAAAACCAGGATGAATTGTAAGACCCGATCCCGGCCGAGTAGGCCGCGGTCGATGGCTCACGTCGCTCAGTCCATACCCGGACCGAACCTCTAAAAATTTTTCCCTTCATTTAAAACATCGCCCATTGGCGAGGCTAACTCAGATCCTAGCTCAAGACTACCTTAGTCATTCCCTAGCTAGATCCTTTCAACTTATGCACAGCGGAATAGTATCTACTTAACCATTG
>NW_013622724.1:681-780 GCF_000695525.1 Brassica oleracea var. oleracea
CTGCCAGCTCCAAGGTCAATCCTGAACCTAGACCAAGTTATACAATCAGAGGTTCGTTCCCCTAAGCCATTCTATCTAGATCTATGCAACATTGACAGA
>NW_013622725.1:0-780 GCF_000695525.1 Brassica oleracea var. oleracea
TGGGGAGTTGATGGGGTGGATATGCTTCTCCTTATGCCAAGGTTTTCTGATCTTAAATCTCTTTTTTTTTTTTTTTGAAGTTTTAGTTTTCCCGATATTAAATCTCAAGTTTTTTTTCTAAGTTTTTCGGCCTTGACATTCATAAACTTCGAACTGTTTACGTTAGATATATGCAGGTTTCTTGATCTTATATCTTTTGTTTTTAATAGTTTTACGGCCTCCACATTCATAAATTTTAAACTCATACATTTGAAACTCTTGCTTAATTAAATCATGAAAAAATGATATACGTAGGTTTTCCGATCTTTGACAATTTCACTTTCAGTTTCCTTAAAGTCGGTGCATCTGAAGCTATATATATAGGTGAGTTTCCATCCGTCAAAATCATCACTTTCTTACTCACAATCATATCAAGCAAATAATTTTTTCAGAGTAAAAATCGGTTGCTGTAGCACCACAATTGAAGTTCGTTTGCTTATAGATGTCTGACTGTTGGCAGGCTAAATCTCAGAAACATGGAGGCAGAGCAGGGGGCAGAGGAACTGAAAAGTCTCAATCATAATAGGGTAAGAGTTCTTAGAGAAGGATACATGTTTTTACCATTGCTGCATTAAGCATGTTTTGCTTTCTCTCGCAAATTATTTTTTTAACTTTTGGACATTTTGCTATATCTCTCTCAGGTTGAACTTAAGAGGTTACACCGTATA
Organism: Brassica oleracea var. oleracea; assembly: GCF_000695525.1. Classification (NCBI taxonomy): domain Eukaryota; kingdom Viridiplantae; phylum Streptophyta; class Magnoliopsida; order Brassicales; family Brassicaceae; genus Brassica; species Brassica oleracea. Next base: position 708 of record NW_013622725.1, read on the forward strand.
CTCTCAGGTTGAACTTGAGAGGTTAAGCCGTATGTAAGAGCGGATGGTCAATAGGGAGAAGTTAGAAGTAAGT
>NW_013622726.1:0-96 GCF_000695525.1 Brassica oleracea var. oleracea
TCTTCTGTTTCCTAGGATTCTTATCCTTAGAACCAACAGGTCTACCACTCTTCAGGCGTGTTTTTGGCTCTCGTGTGTCATCCTCCTTTTCTTGTT
>NW_013622726.1:212-457 GCF_000695525.1 Brassica oleracea var. oleracea
TGTCTCTTTAGTGGGAGGATCAAGATATAACAATGATGGTACACTCCATTTTATATCACTTCCAACATTTTTGTTTTCTCCCCCTAAAACTGGGAATACATTTTCGTCAAAATGACAATCAGCAAAACGTGCTGTAAAGACGTCACCAGTCTGTGGTTCTAGATATCTAATAATTGATGGAGAATCAAAACCAACATATATTCCCAATCTTCTTTGTGGTCCCATCTTTGTACGTTGTGGTGGTG
>NW_013622726.1:682-780 GCF_000695525.1 Brassica oleracea var. oleracea
GCCCTCCATAGCATCAATTCCCATTACCATACAATGGTCATTGAATGCTTAGGATGTGAATTCACCAGCGTTGTCTATTCTAACTCTTTTAATAGTAT
>NW_013622727.1:0-780 GCF_000695525.1 Brassica oleracea var. oleracea
AAAGAGTTGTCCTACAAATTAAGAAAATTTAAATAATAAGTAAATATGTAATATTAAAAATGGAAAACTATACAAAACATCTATATGAAAAATGTATAGTTTTCTGTTTTTTTCTAAAGAAATTACTATTCACACAAACATACAATTTAGAATTTTGTTGTTGTTCAGAATACAACGTCCAAATGAATAACTATATAGTTAACATTTAAAAATCAAAATAGCTCCGCGCGTAGCGCGGATTAACTCCTAGTCTATACTAATAAAATGGATATTTTGAGGCTCCATAAAGCGTCCACATCAGCAAAAAAAACTTCTTCCGAAAGATGACACGTGGCAAACAAAAAAAGATACATATAAAGAAAAATAAATAATAAGTAAATATATAATATAAGAAATATAAATGTTACATTAATAAAAGAGAGCTTTTGAGGCTCAATAGAGCGTCCACATCAGCGGGAAAAAATTATTCTAAAAGATGACACGTGGCATTAACAAAAAAAAAATACATATAAAAAAAATAATATGGAATATGGAATCTATACGAATCTATACTAATAAAAGGGAGCTTTTGAGGCTCCATAGGGCGTCCACATCAGCGGAAAAAATTTATTCTAAAAGATGACACGTGGCATTAACAAAAAAAAATACATATAAAGAAAAATAAATAATAAGTAAATCTATAATATAAGAAATATAAATGTTACATTAATAAAAGGGAGCTTTTGAGACTCCATAGGGCGTCCACATCAGCGGGAAAAATTTATTCTAAAAGATGACACG
>NW_013622728.1:0-779 GCF_000695525.1 Brassica oleracea var. oleracea
AAAAAAAGTTCAATAGAATCTGAGAGCTTTAGGGAAGGGGAACGTAGTATTTTGGCCGATGTGCTGAGGATAATCATATGCTATTGTCGAACACATAAATATATTTAAACATAAATTATATATTATCAATGTTGGAAAGTATTTTGCATATTTAGGATGAAATTCCAAAAGAAAATATATATGTGGTCTGGTGCATATCACGTGATCATCAAATAAACAACATCTAGAAAATGTTCAATAAACATCTAAATTATTAAATAGACCATTGAAATAAAAAAGAATAGAACATTATTGTAGTATTCAAATGACATTTTTAGAAAAATCTTTGTAGATGTTTGTCTGTGGTTCACATTCATATGTGTTGTATCACATGTATGCCCATGCGCATATTTCTTAACCACAAAAAAAATCTGGCCAAGACAGCTTAGTGGCACGCATCCTCCACGAGCAATTTTCATCAACACACCGCATTATAACTCTTGACTTGCTAGAATAAACGATCTTGTACTCAAACTTCCATTCTAAAGCCCATTTCTTCATCTTCAACATTAACTCTCCCTTGTTTTTAAAATAGCTATTCACCTTCATAGCACCATCTCTTCTCGTGGTTGGTGAAAGTCCAATATGAACATGACTAAAATCTGGAATAGGATTAAGAGGAACTGCAGAGACACCTTGACAAGGAAGAATCTGCAAAATTCAAGTTGTTTAGGAATGATTAGTACATGATTAGGAAGACTATCATGAATAGTCTAAGATAGAATACAATCATACAAACA
>NW_013622729.1:0-224 GCF_000695525.1 Brassica oleracea var. oleracea
GGTCAATTGGTCCAAATCATTTGGTTGAGTAAAGGAAGGCTTTTATTCTAGTGGGTCAAGAGGTTCAAAATCCATGATCAAATGGTCAATTGGTCCAAATCATTTGGTTGAGTAAAGGAAGGCTTTTATTCTAGTGGGTCAAGAGGTTCAAAATCCATGATCAAATGGTCAATTGGTCCAAATCATTTGGTTGAGTAAAGGAAGGCTTTTATTAAAAGTGGGTA
>NW_013622729.1:311-779 GCF_000695525.1 Brassica oleracea var. oleracea
CAAACATACTAGTTACACAATCACTTCCCAATGTCAAATCCAACTCCCATCTCTCACCAAAAGATCCCAAGAATACTTTGCACATAAAACCCTTTTTCTTTGAAATCTATAAAGGATTTTCTCAACTTCTAAACAAATCTTAGCTCTAAACAACTTTGCCAGCCCCCTTTTCTTCATTTTTTTTTTTTTTTAATATATTTTTTTTCGGGGGCCAAGACTTTTCATAAACTCGAGCTAGACGTTTATCTATTAATTCCAATAAGATTATCCATTTAAACACAAAAAGTATATTCTTTTCCTTCGAACTTTTCATGCTTCCAAACCGTAGTCACCACACTCACCCCCACCTATAGCTACACAATAGAATGTCTAATCTAACAAGACTGAAGGCCAAGCATTGTCGTTCCCGATATTCTCAACTTTATGCACATGTAAGGCTTTCCGAAAAAGGCCTCACTCATCAAATAA
>NW_013622730.1:0-779 GCF_000695525.1 Brassica oleracea var. oleracea
TACAAATTGATTTATAAAAACATAGCAGTCTTAAAACAATGTTACAGGTAAGGATCAACAACGAATCAAAAACAATAGACAAAACTTTGCATTTTGATCATCTGATTTGCAAGTATTTTCTATTTGTCTTGAAGCTCAGTAGCCATTTTATCTTGTGAAGTTTTTGGAGCCTGCACATAACTCATCAGTTCAGTGCCAGACCTAGACAGATTGGGTGAGTTGGAGCAAGCTCTGCATTCGCAATATGGAGCGTCACGGGAGTGTCTGAAACCCCTTTACCAGATCCTGCAACACATGTCAACTACTTATCACAATCAAAACTTATTTTGGTTAACTCTTGATCATACAACACTAAAGTTCATCACAAAGCAAAACTAATCTATCATCATGAAGCAAAACTAATCCATCATCATGAAAAATATAATATCCCTAAAAGCCGAGAAAAGCTAGTCAAACACAAATTTACATTTACAGACAAGCTTCAAGTCTCCATGAATTAAATGAGTAATAGGATATCAACTGATACACTAAAAAAAGAAGGTTTAACATTTACCTTGAGGTCTTGACGATCTTGCAGTTTAGGAACAATGTCTCTGTGTTTCATGTCATCATAAACTTCATCAAATGCAAAAGCAGAAGGATCCTCCTCCAATGTTTTCTTATGCTTGCAACTATATCCACAAGTTGCTTCAGGTGGATAGTTTCCGTACCTGCAGAAAAATGACCACGATTAGCGCTCTTTATTTGTAACATATTCTTCTAAGTTCGAACCTTATATC
>NW_013622731.1:0-251 GCF_000695525.1 Brassica oleracea var. oleracea
TATAAACTTCCATCGTTTTACCGAGTTGTTGAGAGAACATACGGTTCGCGAGTCGTTGGCAAGTTACGCCAGCGTTTTTGAGGCCGAAGGGCATTACCCTGTAGCAATAGGTTCCGCAATCGGTAATGAACGCACTTTTTTTACGATCGTCTGGGTTCATCATAATCTGGTTGTAACCTGAGAAGGCGTCCATGAAAGACAGAAGTTCGTTTCCTGCCGTTGCTTCTACCAATCGATCGATGTGTGGCAGG
>NW_013622731.1:331-779 GCF_000695525.1 Brassica oleracea var. oleracea
TTATTGACCCGACTTTAAGCAATTTTTCGACCTCGTCGTTGACCGCGGAAGCTCGTTCAGGTCCTAGCTTCCGCCTTTTTTGTTTGACGGGCTTGAAAGTTGGATCGATATTTAACTCGTGACACGTTATGTCAATGTCAATCCCCGGCATATCTTCCGCGGCCCATGCGAAAGTATTGAGGTTCTTTTTTAGACAGGTTACGAGCTCTGTCCTCAATGGCTCGCGGAGATTGGCTCCGAATTCGACGCATCGTTCCAGAGATGCTTCGTCGAGACAGACCGTGACCACTGGCTCGCAAGTTGGTTCGCATTTTTCCTCTAGGGCCGCGATGTTACGAGACTGCCAGTAGAGTTCAGCCAAATCTTGACTTCGCGAACCTTGGTCGGAGACCTTTTTCACTATTTTTCTAGGAACGGTCTCGAGGTCTGGTCTTTTTCGTTTTTGTTC
>NW_013622732.1:0-779 GCF_000695525.1 Brassica oleracea var. oleracea
AGCAATATATATATGTTCACTTACCATGAAAGCTTAAACAACTTGGAGAGAGAGGAGAGCTCCCACGCGCGCCGTCCAGCCGGCTCGGTCTTGGGTCTTGGGTCTTGGGTCTTGGGTTTTGGAGGGCTTCCGGCCCAATAAGACTATTCTTTTTGGACCAAGTTAACCTCAACGTTTTGCCATTTATTATGCAATTTTATTTAAAACGACAAGTAGTTTGTCTAGAAAATAAAAACGTCATGCATTTTATCCTCTCGAAAGTTTTAAACGAGATAAGAGAGAGTCTTGAGGAAGAAGTTTCGGAACTCAACTTTCCTCAATCTACGCGAGATTCTCGTCCACGTACAGCAGCTGTTGCGGGAAGTTGGTCTTCTCCGTCTCTTTAAATTTCGCCTCTCCTCTTCCTTCATTGCTTAATGTTTTTTCACATCAAACCAACAGCGAAAATCCCTTAGCGTAAGTCTTAAATACGAGAGTGTTTCGTAGAGTTTATAGTTCGATAGGGCGATCACGAGTGAGGCGTGATTCGTCTGCCATGGTTGTATCATGGGACTCTATATTCGTACAGTCCCGTCTCACTAACGGACCGAATATTTTGAGTTAAGGAAAGAGATCATATCTCGACTCAATGTCTCTTTGCGAATACGATTTCTTATCGTTCTTGTATTCGCCTATTACATTCGTCTATTTCCTTAACATCACTTTTATTTTATCGTTTATGTCAGTCCGGTTAACATGGCTGAGCACAAAGGCAAAGAAAAGGCACACGCCCATTCTCC
>NW_013622733.1:0-779 GCF_000695525.1 Brassica oleracea var. oleracea
ATTTGCCCTAAAACATATTACAACAATTGTATTTAAAACTAGATTCCGCGTAATTCCCGAGTATTCCCCGATTTTTCGGTAATTTTTTAGGTTCGGAATTGCCGGCCGACTAGCGTGTAGCTTAGTTCCCCATAGTGGTTTCACATGTCTCTCTCTCTCTCTTCAGAACTTCTGATTTCCCGATTTCTTACATAACAGAGTTAATAATATCCTTTTGTGATTTAGTAGATTCTCTTTTCCGTCAAAGCCAAAAGCACTTCTTACCTTTAGAATGGAGGAACAGTTCATACTTAGGGTTCCACCCTCTGTTTCAGAGCGAATCGATCGGCTCCTGAGCGACGAGGCTTCTACTTCCGACGACATCCCTTTAGATTTGTGCTTTTCAGGTTTGGTTCCTCTCCAATTTGAGTTTTCATCCTTTTTCAATAAATTCTTGGAAAACTATCTCTGGATCGTATTCACGGATTGATATTTGATACCTTCTTGAATGTTGGCTGATATAAGTTTCTTGAATGTTTGAATCTGTTGTAACATTCAAAAGACATTCCTTCTTGAATCTGTTTTAAAAGGGTATCTTAACAGTGTCTCCTAGAGGAACTTGATATTGTGATTTGTTTGGGTAAAGTTCAGTATTATTGTCAGAAAGACATTCTTGTGGCATCGTTCTTGGAATCTCTGGTTTTAGGATTAGAATTCGTCTAACATTGTCTTTGGGTTTTGTGTGTTGGCAGAGGATGGGAGAAGCGGGACGTTTGTAATTGGAAACGAAGAGTTCCCGG
>NW_013622734.1:0-779 GCF_000695525.1 Brassica oleracea var. oleracea
CCGTTGACATCAACTACACCGAATTTGTTAGACCGAACACCTCTGCTAACGACGGGGTCGAACCATTCACATTTGAAGAGGACGCAATTCAACTTCAGTATCCCTGAAAATTCGATTTCAATAATCTCCGTCAAGATCCCGTAGAAATCTGTTTCCCCTTTCACACATATTCCATAGTTACTGGTCGACCGCTGTCTACCGTACTCATATGTGTGAAAAGTATAGCCTCGTGTGAAATACATCTGTGATGTGGTGACCTTTACAAGTGGAGATTGAATTACTTCGTGTAATAATGTTAGGAGTTTTCAAGGCTCCTAAGACAAATGTTGTAGTATAAATGATTGTCGAACCAATTCCAAAGGATTTCAAGCACTGAGAATGCAAGTACTCACTTAATATAAGTGCAACCAATGATTTAGATAGGTTTTAAACTACTACTAATACTAGAAAACAATTACAGAATGATACTTTCTTGACTAAGGAAAAAGAGAACTCATGGACATAGGGATTAGACCTTGGGTGATCAAGTTTCAAACTAAGGATGACAAACGATCAATCAAACTATCAACCTTAAGGTTAGACACAATCTTAAACAAACTCTGTGTCTAGATGAATGTTCATTTACTAACATATCTCAAACATCAAATGTCTTTGGTTGAATAATATGAAAGCAATCATTACTAACAAGTCTATTGGCTATCTTAACACCATTAACAACAAATGTCTTTGGTAAACTATGTTAAAAGCTTAGGAGAGTTGTCTCAGACATTTCATCAAAC
>NW_013622735.1:0-779 GCF_000695525.1 Brassica oleracea var. oleracea
ATAAACGCTTGAATGGTTATTAACTGTAATGGTTTGATAATGAAAGAATAATATGAATATTAAGAATAAAATTATGGATTAGATTAATTTAAATTTGTACGAATACCTTTGAGTCTATGAAAAGCAATTCAGTTCCCATGAATAAGTTTGACTTTTGGAAGTTGCGGGTTTCCCAACAATGAATCTACCTAACAAAAAGTTCGTTGTTATAAAAAATCTCCTTCAAGGTCATTAAAGGTTTTTGTGACGGCAAGAGTTGATGGTGGAACAATTTTTTTGCTCGAGTGCTTTGAAGTTTTTCTTAATAGTGTGAGGTTGATGTTGATGGAAAAATAATGAATTTTATAGGGATTTTCTTGATGTAAAACTATACATTTTTTTTTGTTTAAAGTGGTATTTCCATTTTTATATAATTTACTACCATTTTAAGATAGATGTACGTTTTAAGATAGATGTTTAAATCTTAATGTACTTTTTTATATTTTTTAAAATGTTTATTTCCATTTCTTATATTTTTTATTTACGTAATATCTATATCTATATTTTATATTTTAAAACAGATATTTAAATCTTAATGTACTTTTTCCATTTTTTTAAATTGTGTATTTACTTATATTATATATTTTACATTTTAAGATAGATGTTTAATGCTTAATGAACTTTTTCCATTTTAAAAAAAAATTGTGTATTTACTTATTATTATATATATAATTCATATATTATATATTTTTGCATTATTTACTTATTATTTATTTTCATGTATATGTATTTCCATTTCT
>NW_013622736.1:0-779 GCF_000695525.1 Brassica oleracea var. oleracea
TTTTCCAGATCTGTTCGCGTAGAAGACTTACCCGTAAGTAGTCTGGCCGTAGAAAACTTACGGGTAAGTCTTCTGATCAAACAGACCGTCATCTTTGTTTGTTAAAAAAATAATCTAGAGAATACCCTAGATGACTTACTGGTAAGTCGTCTAGGATAAACGGGTTAGTTTTGCATTTGACACGAATTGTGTCAGATATTTGACTTTTTCTGGACGACTTACCAGTAAGTCTTCTCCGGGAAAACAAAAATTTCAATATTTTATTAAAGCTAGATGACTTATTTGTAAGTCTTCTCAGGTTAGTTTGCTACTTTTGCAATTAGAAAATAAAATTTAAATATTTAACTTTTCCTAGACGACTTACGCGGAAGTTGTCAAGTAAGACGACTTACTTGAAAGTCGTCCGACTTACTTGAAAGTCGTCCAGGATAAGCAAAGTCGTCCAGATTTATTTCCTAGATTCTGGTCAAACCTTGCTTATCTCGGACGGCTTTCTCGTAAGTCGTCTACCTGGATGACTTTCAAGTAAGTCGTCTGGGTAAAGTTAAATATTTAAGTTTCTTTTTCGAATTGCAAACTAACCTGAGATGACTTACAAATAAGTCGTCTAGCTTTAATAAAATATTGAAATTTTTGTTTACCCAGAGACGACTTACTGGTAAGTCGTCTAGAGTTTTTTTTTCTAACAAACAAAGCTGGATCTATTTAAAATTCAATTGCAAAAATGACATGTCCAGACGACTTACTGGTATGTCGTGTGCGTCAATGTTTAGTAAACT
>NW_013622737.1:0-779 GCF_000695525.1 Brassica oleracea var. oleracea
GTGAGGATGAGTCAAGGTTCAAAGCATCGCATCCAGAGTTCTTCCATTAAGATGTAATGATGGAAGAAAAGAGATCATCCTAGAGAATTCGGAGACGAATTCTAATAAGGAGAAGATGATGTAATATCCCGTCTTCCTGAGAAAGAATCATTTTTAAATAAATAATTCAAATAAATTTATTTTGGAGAATTTATTAAGAGTTCGTAATTTATTTTTCGAAAATAAATTTTTTTGGAGACAAAAATACGAAGGTAAAGACGAGAAGTGATCGATGCATTAAAAGAAAGGAGAATGAATCGTACAGCATGGCTTTGTCATCACCACGTGGTCAAAGAGGAGAAGAGAAGTGAGATACATGGCTTATCAAGAAAGAAAGAAAGCAAACAATGTGCTTACTCAGGACTATATTGATCACGTGGCCAATTTGGAGAGGAAGCAAATGACTTAGTCATTGTTTTGGGAACGTGGCCAAAAATGGGAGGAGGTGAGTGTGATACTTGTCACCATCTCATACATCTTGTTTAACTATAAAAGGAAGTCAACATCCTCCATTTCTCCACCAACTGAACGTGAGCAAAGAAAGAAGAAAAGAAAGGAAGAGGAAGAGAAGAAAATAATAAGAGAAAAAGAAAAGAATAGAAAAATAGAAAAAATAAGAAGGATAGTTAGAGGATTGCCGAGAAAAGCAAGACGTGTTATAATATTACGGGATTAACAGTACGAAATCAAGATGAAGATTTGGAGGGGATAAAAAAGATTTGGTCAGCTTCCGGAATCAA
>NW_013622738.1:0-779 GCF_000695525.1 Brassica oleracea var. oleracea
ACCCTACGAAAATATTTTATTTTTCGGTAAACGCTCTATATACTAAAAGCCTATGATCTTTACTGTTGGTTTAAAATTTCTAAACACATTCTACATTTGTATTAAAGAATATTAAACTCTCTTTCATGGTACCTGTGTATCGTTTAAATTTTTTGTCAATTAATTTGGTAAAACTTCATAATACTTCCTCAATTGGTTGACTAACCAATATAAAATTATATTCTCTAGAAAAACGGAGACAACAAAGGTTCCAAACCTCTTTGACCTTCATCATATGTTAGTGAAGGATGCAACTATGCATTAAAATAGAATTTTCATTTTTTTGAAATTTTCTCAAAGTCTATGGGTTAACAACCCTTACGAAAATATTGAGTTTTTCTGTAAATATTATATATACTGATGCCAACGATCTTTACTGTTGTTTTAAAATTTCAAAACACATTTTACATTTTTATTAATGTATATTAAACTCTATTTCATGGAACATGGGCGTCGTTTAAATTTTTGTTAATTAATTTAGTAACACTTCATAATACTCTCTACATTGGTTGACTAACAACTATAAAATCGCTATTTTCTAGAAAAACGGAGACAACAAAGGTTCCAAACCTCTTTGACCTTCATCATATGTCAACTATGCATTAAAAAAGAATTTTCATTTTTTTGAATTTTTCTCAAAATCTAAGGGTTAACTAACCCCTACGAAAATATTAAATTTTTCGGTAAATGCTTAATATACTGAAGCCTATGATTTTTAGTGTTGTTTTAAAATTTCTAAA
>NW_013622739.1:0-778 GCF_000695525.1 Brassica oleracea var. oleracea
GCAGAAGAAAAAGGAGAAGCTGAGGAAATTGCTAGAAATATGGTTGCAGCAAACTCCGCCATTAATGCATCTATATTAAATGCTACTCCCTTACCTACCAACGCTGAGACTAGGAGTGAAACCCTTCTCAACATTAATGAGGATAATTCATCTAGACTACCAGCTCTAGCAAGATTAGGCCCACCAGCAGATGCGGCCAACATCTCTATGAACCTTGAGCAGGAACGTGTTCCAGTGAAAAAGAGACTGGGAAGACCCCCACTTACAAAAAATAAACCAAAGGCCTTGGGAGTCAAGACAGGAGCTGGAACAGGAACAACTAAGAGAAGGGTTGCTCCAGTACGGGTTTCTCCCAAAAGACGGTCTGCTCCATCTTCTTCTACTAGAGGAGGAGGCTCAAAAAGAAAGACAACTCCTCAACAGTCTAATTCCTTACAGGGGAACAGTTCTGCGACAAACTCTCAACCCCAAGCTCAGATCATACCTGCGGTGGTGAGAAGGAGGGTGGATTTTCAGAATCCACCCGATCTAGTTCCTTAAAAATTATCAGTTGGAACTGTCGAGGCTTGGGGAATACCACGACAATCCAGAAACTAAAGGAGATGCACAAGAGGTTCTCTCCTGATATCTTGTTCCTCTCGGAGACAAAGAATGCCAACGACTTCGTGCTCCGGAAATGTGATTCGTTGGGTTACAAGAACTCTCTCTTGATCAGCCCTCAAGGCCATGGTAGTGGAGGCTTAGCTCTCTTCTGGAACCAGGGCATTAACCTTACCAT
>NW_013622740.1:0-778 GCF_000695525.1 Brassica oleracea var. oleracea
GATATATTCTTATTTGATTTTATACTTTCTTTTTAAAATGTGTTATTTTATTTTTTGGAAATACTAATTTTTAATCTCAAGACAATTATACTACTTTATAAAAACACATTTTTAAATCATTCAAAATAAAATTAATATATAATTGTAAATCTTAAACAATTATATATGTATTAAAATTATTTTTCTGTTATATTTTTGAATATAAATTTTATATTTATCTCATTTTATAAATTAATATTGTAAAATAACTACTCTATTTATTTAAACCTTAAAATAATTATTTATATTTGTTTAAATTTAATTTTTATTAAATTTAAAAATTTATTAAAATACCTAAATTTAGTTATGAAAAATAAATATAAAATTATATAATTATTTTAAACTTTTATAGTATTTTGATATGTTTTTATCTACTTTTACCATTCGAACATATATTTTGGACCGGTTGATCCACACTTGTACCACTAGATCCACTTGATCCACACTCGATCCGCTTGATACGCTAGATCTGCAATGCTTGATCCGGTTTTATTCCATTCGGAGCCTATATGTAAAGATAAAAAGTAGGCTAATATGTGGAAAGAGAGAAACAAATAGGAAAGTGGAGTAAAATATTTCTCTAACAAATTTAAGAGTGTGATTGTTTGGCACTTTTAGTGATAACTTATCACTTGGAAGCATGGTTACTCTCATTTCAGCTAAAATTATACCAGTCAAGTGTAAAAACCTTTTACTCATTTTACTTTAGTTACTGTGTATTCAAAGGTAAATTTTTTTT
>NW_013622741.1:0-778 GCF_000695525.1 Brassica oleracea var. oleracea
TCAACTTCATTCCTCTTCAGTTCCTCAATCCCTTATGCCTTCTTATACACTAAACTCATCTCATTTCAACAGTTTGTGTGGATAGAAAATGAGAAAGGATAAAAAAAAATTGAAACTTTTGGGTATTAACACTCTCAATTTGGTAGTTCATGGTGGTTGAGGTATTGATGTCAATGACAAAGTTGTAAATATTTGGTGGAAGACTAGGATGATAAGGTAAAAGCATTATTTTCGGAAAAAAATAATGACATTTTCGTGAATAACTAGAACTTCTAGGGTGAATAGGATAAAACAAAGTTTCACAAAAAAAAACATAGGTTATTTTTGGGATTGACTTAAAATTTTGAGTCATTTTTGAAAGAACCCCTATAATTTATAGATATTTTTTGCTGTAATTGAAAGATTATTATAGTCAACTAAATATATGAAAAATAGATAAAATATTTCAATAATACTAATGATAAACAATTTTTAGTCAATTAAACATATATCAGTTTATGTTTCTTAATTAGTTTATGTAATAACCTAAGAAATTAGATAGATATAAAATATTTCTTTACTTCAAAAATATATATTTGTTTCTTTTTTGTCATCAAAAATATATATATTTTATTGTTTAAAACTATGTTTTAAAAGAAATAATATTTCTTTTTCTATACCAAGATTATCTTTGTGAAATTTTTTTTTATGAAATCACATTATATACAAATATTTTTTTTTGATCTAAGAAACAATGGATATAAAGAAAGTTTTTTATTATTTCAGAAATATATTTTAA
>NW_013622742.1:0-778 GCF_000695525.1 Brassica oleracea var. oleracea
GGATAAATCGCGATTTGAGAAGCTGTATTTTGATACATTACGTAGTGAAGAATAGCCAGGAAGTTGAATTAATCGCATAGGAATTATGATGAAGAAGTTATCCCACTTTCAAATCAAGTGATCCTAGTTTTCCTGTTTGGGAATATGACAACTTCTTTATCCTTCTAATCAAACCATAATGAATCGTGATGTGAGAAGCTGTATTTAGATACATAAAGTAATGGATAATCACTAGGAATTTGAATAAATCTCATAGGAGTTAAGATGAAGAAGTTATCCCACTTTCAAATCAGGTGATCCCAGTTTCCCTGTTTGGGAATATGACAACATCTTTGTCATTCTAATCAAACCAGGATGAATCGTGATGTGAGAAGCAGTCTTTGGATCCATGAAGTAGTGGAGAATCACCAAGAAGTTGAATAAATCTCATAGGAATTAGGATGAAGAAGTTATCACACTGTTAAATCAGGTGATCCCATTTTTCCTAATTGGGAATATGTCAACCTCTTCGTCATTCTAATCAAACCAGAATGAATCGCGATGTGAAAAGCTGTATTTGGATCCATGAAGTAGTGGAGAATCACCAAGAAGTTGAATAAATCTCATAGGAGTTAGAATGAAGAAGGTATCCCACTTTCAAATCAGGTGATCCCAGGTTCCCTGTTTGGGAATATGACAACTTCATTGTCATTTTAATAAAAACAGGATGAATCGCGATGTGAAAAGCTGTATTTGGATCCATGAAGTAGTGGAGAATCACCAAGAAGTTGAATAAATC
>NW_013622743.1:0-778 GCF_000695525.1 Brassica oleracea var. oleracea
CTGAGAGTTGTGAATGTCTCGCAGATGGACATTCCTTTAGCAGCGATTTCATGGTAAATGAGCTGAAGAGCTTCCACCTGATCCATGATGGGTTTTGAATCCACCATTTTGAAGTCGTGGAACTTTGAGACCACATACTTCTGGCAGCCAGCGTCCTCACCTCTGTACTTCTTGTCCAGTGATCTCCATAGCTCTTTCGTCGTGGGGATCTCACAGTAGACACGGTACAATGGGTCAATGAGACGACCCAAAATGTAACCTTTGCAGATGAAGTCAGAATGCACCCATATGTCAACAGTTGCAAGACTGTGAACATCATCTATTCCGTACGGAATCAGGGGCTTGTCCTCCTGGATGAACTTGTCCAGCTTCATCGTTGTCAGGAAGAACATCATCTTCTTCTGCCACGTTTTGAAGCCTTTGCCATCAAACTTGTCTGGCATCAGTCCTTGAGTGAACAAGTTAGGTACAGCCGGAGGAGTTTGAACTGCCACCGGAGCACTTGCAGATGCTGATACTGAACCCGTCTGATAAAGACCAGCACCAAATAGGCTACGGCGAGTGGTTTCATCAGCAGCATTTCCCGCAGGGAGGATAGTGCTCGTTGTTGCTGCAGCGGTTGATGCTGTGTCGTAGCGGTTTGTCACGCCAGTTGCATCAGTTGCTGCAGCGTTGAGGGGAGTCTGAACGACATTCGTGGTGTCAATGGGGGTGTTGTTATCGTTTGTCATTTTTTCTGTAGAGAAAACATGAAAAAACGGATTAGTACTCCATTCAA
>NW_013622744.1:0-778 GCF_000695525.1 Brassica oleracea var. oleracea
GATGGCATAAATAATAGTTTTCTTTAAGAAAGCCAATTTTGTTTTGGTTTTGACTTTAATCTTTTGAAAATTATTCCATCCTGAAAAGTATTGATCTTGTCGTTATTCTAAGAAATCGTATAATTATTTTTATTTTCTCCGAAATCCTTTTTCAAAGTTTTTTGGATTAAATGTTAAATATCTTATTTTAGAGTTGGGCAAATTATAGCATATGCAAGAAAATCATTTCGGTGGAGTGAATCATCGTCACCTTATAAAAACATGAAAAGAGACTACATACCAATATTCCTCAATTTAATTAAATACATTAAAATTTTGGATTTTTTAGAACACAAAAAAAAATTGGATTTATTTTTAAGAGAATCCCTGATAAAAATTGAGTCTCTTAATAATTGTTTTTCATTAAATACTAAATATTAAAAACAAAAAAAAATAAAAAAAAATGAAATTCAAAAAAAAAACTTTATATTTTCTGTTGTAGAATTTAAGTGATATCTATTTTGTTGTATGTTTCTTTTGCAGCTGTAAATTCGTAAAACACTATTTTGTTTAGATTTAAAGTTTTCTTTAGTAAAAATAAAAATAAAGTTTTCTACGGCCTTAAAATAAAATATTGTTGTAGAAAACTTTATTTTTATTTTTTACTAAAAAACTTTATTTCTAAACAAAATAGTGTTTGTTGTAAAAAAAACGAAATAGTGTTTTAAGAATTTACAGCAGCAAAAGAAATTTATAACAAAATAGATATCACTTAAATTCTTCACTATCATGTCGTTAA
>NW_013622745.1:0-778 GCF_000695525.1 Brassica oleracea var. oleracea
CTTTTAGGATTGAGTCTAGAGCATATAGGTTGCATTCACTTGCATTGTAAACAATGATTTAAAATGTCTTGCAAAGAACCCTTGTCTAGAACTCAAAATGACATCCTTGTTAAACATATCAAGTAGCTTAAGCATCTCTTGAAAACCTTGCACGCTTCGAGCCTTGAAAACTCTTCTTGAAACTTGTTTGCTTGCTTGATGTTGACATTGTTCTTGAGATCAGCTCCAACCCGAACTTGGCTTGAATGAACTTAATCTCTCTTGCATATGGGCATTTGCATACTTGATCATGGATCTCATACACATTTGGGTTATCTTACTCCTTTATATACCAATCTTTGTTAACCCAAATGGCACTTCATACCCTACAACCCTAGTAATTCTTTGAGACCAAACATTTAATTGCATGAGTGAGGCTTCTTTTGATAGTTTGTCATGTGCAAAATCTTGAGAGTATTGGAGGTGACATAGGTTTATTCTCATCTCTTGCTAGCACAATGAGTTAGCATCTGGGAATGGTGAGAGGGGTTTGTGTGTTCTAAACTTCAAAATCTTGGGTTTGGGGAGTGAGAAAGATGAGAGAGATGAGCAAAAGAGTATAAATAGAAAAGAAAACTCTAGGGATAAAAAAAAGAAAATATGAAGCTCTTGATTATGCAACAAAGAACCTTCCCCTAATAAAAAAAAAAGAGAAAAAGAAAGAAAAGAAAAAGAATCAAAGAGAAGATGGGGAAGGGAATGAAAAAGGGTTAGAGCTTGTAAAAAGTTAGTTAAAATC
>NW_013622746.1:0-778 GCF_000695525.1 Brassica oleracea var. oleracea
TAATAAAGACCAACTGAGAAAAAAAGGTTTAATGGTTCAAAGGTTCATAATACAAGTTATTGATTGATTAAACAGGCTGTGTTTTACATATGGAAAGTCTGTAGAAAAATCATAGCCGTGTGTGTGTGTGTGTATGATTAAGTCAGCACGTCTAAGTGAGAACCATAAACCAGGATAGTGACCAGAAGGATGTCTAGCCGTGGCTTAATGATTATAAGCATTGCTAAAGCAAGAAAAGATCGATAACCATGTACAAAGGACATGAGTGTATGACTGCGAATTCATTGTGTGATGAGTTTCATTGCAGCAAATAATTATTGATGGTATGACCTTAGACACTCATGATTATGAACGAATAAAGACAAGGTCTATAGCTCCACATGGATCGACAAAAGAAAATAGAGAATGATTGGTTACAATAGATAAAGCCATTGGCACATACGAAGAGATATAAGTCCGAATGAACGAAAGATATGAAGTAAAGTTGTTCGTATGTGTTCTGGGTCTATGACTCAATATATATTGAATGTCCACGTTTTGGGAAAGCCATATAACCAAAGAGAATCCGTGGGACATGAAAAAGGACCTGCAAGTAAAGTTTTATTGCAGATTATAAAGTCCATCCGAGCACCGTTTGAAGCACCATCAGTTCAACCAAGACATGGAGTGATCAGCAGCAAAGATGTACATCCTGACCACATCTTAATGGAGTTCCAAAAGACATACCACCGTCTAAGACTTACAAGTTCATTCAAGGAGAATCCAGCTGATCATCTTC
>NW_013622747.1:0-778 GCF_000695525.1 Brassica oleracea var. oleracea
TGGGAACACTAAAGGCGTAATTAGGAGGCGTTTCGTGAAAGTGTACAAGAGTGAGAGCCAACGAAATGTGACCATTTAATAGAACATTATAAAATACAACGTTAATAATTAAAAAAAACAACATTAATTTGAAAACAACAACATTAATAATCATGTAGATGCATTTAGAGTTATTTAATTAAACAATACTTATTAGAGTTATTTAAGTAATTCAACATCCACACAATTCCTTAAGCAGTTTAATATCTTCTAGCATTTTCTTCAACTCATCTTCCATCTTCTTTCGGATCCTGGCCTCTTCAGCAAATTCCTCCTTTACCTCCTGCAGTCTTTCTTTTATAGCATCAAAAGCGATGCCGATTGTGAAACCCATCATTCTGAAGGATATAAGATAGTGAACTTCATATATAAAGTGAAAAATTTGAATTTATCTACGATTATAAACATCATTTCCCACCTCATCCCCCTCCATACATAATTCCTTAAGCAGTTTGATATCTTCACGCATTTTCTTCATCTCATCAACCATCTTCTTTCGGCTCTTGGCCTCCTCAGCAACTTTCTCGTTTAACTCTTCCAACTCTTCTTCGAAGGCATTAAAACAGCCATGACGAATGTGGAACCCATCATCCTGAAAAATATAAGAGAATAAACTTCATATCTAAACTCAAAATATTTAATTCATATATACAATTTATTTACTCACCTCAAACTATGTGCATTCGAAGTAACTCTTTCCTTTCTCGTCGGTGGACAATCTTATAGGAGCACCACACGC
>NW_013622748.1:0-102 GCF_000695525.1 Brassica oleracea var. oleracea
TCACTACTTTTCCTTTCTCATTTCTTTTTCTCACAAAGACCCATTTGAATCCCCTTGGTTTGACATCTCTAGGTGTCACGGTTATAGGGCCAAAAACGCCTC
>NW_013622748.1:311-778 GCF_000695525.1 Brassica oleracea var. oleracea
TTTATAGAGATCTCTTGATTGTCTGGCCCTTGTGTCCCATGAAGTTCGGCGTACCGAACCTCATTGTTTGGAACGGTCGGATCATTTGGTATGGCCGGCTCACTTGGCTCGACCGTCTGGGTCGGCTCGGCCGGTCCATCAATGTTCTGGACGGTTTCCTTGATGCTCTCGGATCCAGCACCTCTCTTGGACTTCCGAGGATGTTTATCTTTGGAACCAATAGGTCTACCATGTTTGAGACGTTGGTTAGACTCTGTAGCCACTTGACCTTGTCCCTTCTGGACGTCTATTCGTATTGGTGCATTACAAGCCGGGATATACGATTTTGTCACTCTATTTGGGTCAGCAAACGAATCTGGCAGTTGATTAGCTAGCTTTTGAAGATGTATAATTTTTTGGACTTCCATATCATATTCTTTGGTCCGAGGATCTTGCCAAGATATTGATGGTCGAGACCATTCGATTTC
>NW_013622749.1:0-427 GCF_000695525.1 Brassica oleracea var. oleracea
CTTGACTGTGTCTCTTCTTGGACATTAAATTCGTTGGTGCTTTACAACCTGGTTTATATTCTTTTTCGGGTCAGCAAATGTGTCTGGCATTTGATTAGCTAGCTTTGTAAATGTATAATCTTTGGATGTCTATTTCACATTCTTTAGTCCGAGGATCTTGTCAAGACATTGATGGTTGATTCTATTTTATTTCTTTTACCATTCTTTTACCAGCTTTATTATTTTTTTCTCCTCCTGGTCTTAAAATAATCCGTGTACCTGGCCTCAAATATCCAACATATATCCTCATCCTCCATTTGAGGTTCCATCTTAGTTCTCTGTGGTGGAGCAATTAGTAAATAGACAGCGCATCCAAATGTCTTATGATGTGGTATGTCTGGCTCTTGACCCGTTAATAATTGTGATAGGGGATATCTATGCTCACTAA
>NW_013622749.1:585-778 GCF_000695525.1 Brassica oleracea var. oleracea
ATAATCATTTAAACGCTTGGGACATGTATTCACCAGTATTATCTAGACATATAGTCTTTATTATGAAAAAGGGGCTCGTAGCCGTTTTATTGGTGATGGCCTAATGAGTTTCCCTTGTGTACATGCTACACACGTGAGATTCTTTTGGATAACTCTTCTTATTTTTTAATGTGTGCCTTTTGAATATCAATTT
>NW_013622750.1:0-375 GCF_000695525.1 Brassica oleracea var. oleracea
GGCTCCCCGTACCACTACGACCTCGTGGTGAGGCACGACGAGATCGAAACCGGGTCTGATCACCGGTAGACCTGTAAATTAAAAAAAACATATTTAAAAATAGTTTTAATAAATATAAATATTTTTATAAATATGAAATCATCTTTTATAAATCCAAAAATCGAATTTATATACAAAAAACGTTTTGTAAAATCCAAAACCGATTTTATAAATACAAAATTAGTTTTAATAAATATAAATATTTTTATAAATATGAAATCATCTTTTATAAATCCAAAAATCGAATTTATATACAAAAAACGTTTTGTAAAATCCAAAACCGATTTTATAAATACAAAAATAATAAACAATTTATAAAAAAGTTCTAAATCAATT
>NW_013622750.1:582-778 GCF_000695525.1 Brassica oleracea var. oleracea
GGAATAGAGAAGATTCGCCGGAGAGATCGTCGCGAGAGAAGGGGGAGATCGCCGGAAGAAGAGGGAGATCGCCGGAGGAAGAAGAGAGAAATGGGGAAGAAGAAGTGTTTCGTGTTTATAAAACCTAGGGCCAACGGAAACTATCCGTAGGAATTTTCTCGGTATTTTCAATTTCAATTTTCGCGAAATATTTGGC
>NW_013622751.1:0-777 GCF_000695525.1 Brassica oleracea var. oleracea
CTAGATAGGATCGGGGGGACGGGCCATGGTGCGGGGAGACGCACCAGCCAGGTCATTGGACCTTGAGACAAGCGTATCATTGCCCTAAATGAAGGTTAAGGGCATCAGTCAGATGAGACTTAACCAGGATAGGATGGAAACAAGGTTAAAGGAGTTGAGTGAGTGTTTAGGCAGCTGGACGAGTGTTGGTTCGAGTTCAATCAGCTCGGTTCAGCTGCTATTCAGTTCAATAAGATCTGTTCAGCTCACGGGAGCTGGTGGACTAGCTCACTCAGCTGGGAACAGCTGGAGGTCAGCTCAATCCGGTGAACGGTGCGTTCTGGTTCGGATCAGGGTGGACGAGTTCGGGACTGTTACTAGACAAGCCAATGGCCCGGGTGCGGGACGGTTCGGCCAAATTGGTCTTAGGCTTGGGACAGGGAGTGGGCAAGCTTCCAGAGTGTGAGCTAAGGCTCAGGTTTCGTTTGAAAAGGAAGGAAAAAGAAGAATAACTGCCATGTGCAGTTACTTGGTGGCGGTTATGGGAAAAACTGCCCCTTTTGGTAACTGCTCGTCCAGGTAGTTAGGGGGGAGGTTATGACCGAATTCTTCTTCATTTTTATGGTTTCTGGTCGAAAATATCATTACAGAGAAGATAGAAAACTCAGACAAACTTCCAGAGAGAAAAGAGAGGCAAACCGACGGTTGGATGATCTGACCTTGTGATTATGTGTTTGTCTGTGTTGGATCGAGGACCAGAAATGGACCATGGTAAGGGAAAAGCACCATGAGGACCGC
>NW_013622752.1:0-777 GCF_000695525.1 Brassica oleracea var. oleracea
TTTTTTAATATTACATAAATTAGTGATTCCTTAGAATTTGATAAAAAATTAATATGTTATCTAAATAAAAAAATGATAATATAAAAAAACTTATTAATATGAAAATATTAGTTTATTTTCGTTATTAATAACCTATTATAAATTTGTGTTTTTATTTTACATTTAAAATTTTATTTTAAGATAGTTTTTAAAATATTCTTGAACACTAGATCCAACTTCCGAGACTTCGGATTTGTTGGGCTTTTATTGCTCCAAGTGAGATAACGGCCTCTGTAAGAAAGATCAGTCAAATCCGCAGCAGAGAGACAGTCTTGAAAATCCACAATACCAGTAGCGGAGATTCCCTGATAACATTTATGCCTGCCAAATTCCTCAGATCAGTCCATAGAGCTAACCTCTCTTCTCTGGTATTGAAGGCATAAACAAAGGCCACAGTGAAATATTCCTTGGTAGCAGGATCAAAGACTCCACAGACTAGGTATTGTGGCGTCTTCATATAAATAACAACTGAGAGCGAAGGATTCCAAATGACAATAATGCGTCCGTTGTCCGCTGTTGTCGAGTGGTTTGAAACAAAATTCCATCCCGAAAAGTATCCTATAATAATAGAGTCTAAGTTTTCTTGCTTCACATGAGTTTCCAAAAGACCGCCTATACAAGGAAGGTTAGTGCGAATCCACCTTTGAACATTAAGGCCCCGTACATGATGTTGGGTAAGAACACATTAATCAAGTTCTTCTAGGGCCATTGGCCATTGCTAAGTTCTTCTAGGGCCAT
>NW_013622753.1:0-777 GCF_000695525.1 Brassica oleracea var. oleracea
GCACTTGCAATGGCTTTTTTATTTCTTCATATTCAAAAAAATAAGAAGTTGTTGAAAGTTGTTATATATCCGGGACCTTGGACATAAATAAGCGCGTTGCGCGTTCTATATATATTATTTTTTAATATAATCTCGTTCAAATTCATTAAAATTTCATGTACTGATTCTTGAATACCGACTATGTTAGAATAGTCATGTGGTATGTTCTCAGATTTTGCACGTGTAATACATGTTCCTTCTATTTCGCCAAGTAAAGCTCTTCGCATCGCAATGCCTATTGTGTCGGCTTGACCTTTCATAAGTGGAGACAGAATAAACCGTCCATAAAAAAGACGCTTACTGTGTTCCATGCCTCATTTCATAGGGAACCTCAAAGCGGCTCTATTTCATTATATTCCATCCATATCCCAATTCCAGAATAACAGTTTATTTACGAAGCATAGCAATTATATCAAAGGAGTTTTGATGGAAATGTTTATTCAACCTTATAGAATTGCTTTTTTTTTTCTTAAACATAAAAAAGAAGACTACAAGTTTTTATTTTTATTTCTTTATAGTGTTATACTACATAGTTTTCGTTTTTTATCATTGGATAAAATGTAAAGACAAATAAAGTTTTTTTATTCTTCGTCTACGAATATCCAAATTTTTATTCCTAAAACCCCATAAATAGTTCGAACTGTATAGGAACAATAATCAATTTTAGTAGACTGTCGGTGATAAGCCGGAGGCTCACGGGAAAACTTCATATGGATTTGATGTACTTTTATCTTCGAC
>NW_013622754.1:0-777 GCF_000695525.1 Brassica oleracea var. oleracea
AAGAATTAACTACCGGTCCATAGCCAGCCCCGACCTCGAAACTCGACTCTGATCGGATCTTCGCCGGGTTCAGCCCCCGACGACGTCGGTGGGTCAGCCAGGAGCTCCTGAGCCGATGACTATCACCTTGCTCTCCATCAAACAACTCACCAACAGCTTGACCTCCATCTCCAGATCTACTGTGTATGGCTGATTTCAGGTGGAGTTTGTCCCAAACTTGGTTGCTATAACCTCCTTCATTAACTACCATCAACAAGAAACGGGAGCAATTATTTCCAATCATAACCCGCATTTACTTTCAAGAAAGAGTTTATAAGAGCTGTGAGAGGGGATATTGGTTGAAATAACCTCATACAAGACGATCCTGTTAGTTCCCATCCAGTTACTTCGAACAGAAGACACCAGGCAAAACACTCTTCTGTAGAGCCAATGGATAGACGTTATTCTCGATCCGAGAAAGGAAAATGGCAGGCTCCCTCAGAGCCTCCAGCAAAGAAACCTCTGGTGCGTATACCGGCGAACTATAACGAAGATCTCATAAAGGCCAACAAGCTTACTATCATTGGCAGGTTAACAAACCCTATGGTCCAGAAACCCACCAGAGCTATTATCTATTTTCTGGCTCAACTATGGAATCTCGAGGGGAGGATTGTGGGCAGAGCTTTAGGACTGGATAAATTTCAATTTTCTTTTGAAACCGAGGCAGAGCTACTCAAAATCCTTGATAACGGCCCCTATCACTACAAGAGATGGATGCTGATACTACAACGATGGGAA
>NW_013622755.1:0-777 GCF_000695525.1 Brassica oleracea var. oleracea
GTCGAAATCTGTCTACCAATCGCATAGCACCGATTTCGGTACAAACAGTGTGAAGGGGAGTTAGGGATGATACGCGCACAATTGTCCTTGAGGAGTGGAGGGAAGAAAGGATTCAAAGGAAACATATGAGGCCAACAGTTTGCATCTAAAGTTGAAAACACCTTGCAGCATGCCGCTTCAACGTTTTCAAATTTCCCAGAAAAAAATGAGTTGGAGATTGCCAAAACACATCCTTGGACGGTAAAGAGAGACGACCAACATTTGACGAGATCAATAGGTACTAAGCGAGGTGGAAAAAGTCCTGGAATCGCCTGCGGATTTTCAATTTGAGCTACTCCACGAGTGACAAAGATGGCAGCACACAGTGAAATAATTAAGTAGACTGAGACAACAGCTTTGCTTCCCATCTTATTGGTTAATCTTTTTTTTCCTTGTCCTTTTTATTTCGTTTACGCTTAAAAGCTGGGATGGATTTTGATATGAACAGATACTAAGAATATATAGGGTGAGGATACAAGATTTTATCATATAAATTAAAGAGAATGTACGGTATCAGTTTTAGAATTTCTTTCAAAATGAAACTCATGTTTGGGTTAATGTATTTTGAGTTACACTTTCTTTCATGAAGTTGAGTTGACCAATATAACTACAGTATGTTCATATTTACGTTATCAAACAGAAGATTGAAAGTTATTTTTGACCCCCACTATTTTCTATTGTTTTTGATATATGTTTTAACATCTGTGAATGTGTCTCAGCCTTAAGATGATTAACCTT
>NW_013622756.1:0-247 GCF_000695525.1 Brassica oleracea var. oleracea
ATCTGCGGTGGAAGAGGAGGACTCGAAGAAACTCTCTGAGAAGTCTATGAGTCTGGAACAGCAACGGAAGACGATGGACCGGAAGAAGATGTACCGGAACCATCGCCAAACAACTGGGCATAAGTAGGTGCTGCTGGTTTTCTCCTAGGAGCCATCTAAAAAAAAATTAAAATAAATTTAATCAATTACGACATAATTAAAAAATTATTTCGTTACCTAACTAATCTACCTAACTAATCACCTAAAC
>NW_013622756.1:422-777 GCF_000695525.1 Brassica oleracea var. oleracea
AGCCTCGCTCTCGGCGTCTCAATATATAGAAAACGTTTCGTCGTAAACGCGACGGAATATTACGATGAAGTTACCAGGCCCGCGTTATTCCATTTACGACGAAGTTACCAGGCTCGCGTTTTTCCATTTACGACGTACGTCGAATCGATTTACCAGGCTTTTCTGTTTACGACGAAGTTACCAGGCCCGTCTTTTTTCATTTACGACGAAGTTACCAGGCCCGTCTTTTTCCATTTACGACAAAATTACGTCGAATCGATTTACCAGGCTTTTCCGTTTACGACGAAGTTACCAGACCCGTCTTTTTTCATTTACGACGAAATTACGTGGAATAACCATTTACGACGAAGTTACC
>NW_013622757.1:0-777 GCF_000695525.1 Brassica oleracea var. oleracea
CATTAAAATTGTATTTTCATATTTTTGAATTTTTCTCAAAATCTATGTGTTTATATACTAAAGTCTATGATCTTTGGTGTTTTTTTAAACTTTTAAATACATTTTACATTTGTATTAATGTATATTAAACTCTCTTTCATGGTACACGGACATCTTTTTATTTTTTTGTCAATTAATTTAGTAAAACTTCAAAATACTCCCAAAATTGGTGGACTAGCCACTATAAAATAGCTATTTTCTAAAGAAATGAAGGCAAAAAAGTTCCAAACCTCTTTGACCTTTATAGTATGTTAGTGAATGATGAAAATATGAAATAAAAGAGTATTTTCATATTTTTGAATTTTTTTCAAAATCTATGTGTTACGAAAATATTGACTTTTTCGGTAAATGTTCTAAATACTGAAGTCTATGATCTTTAAGGGTTGTTTTTAAATGTCTAAACACATTCTAAATTTGTATTAATGTATATTAAACTCTCCTTCATGTACATGGGCATCGTTTTAATTTTTTGTCAATTAATTTAGTAAAACTTCATAATAATACTCTCTAAATTGGTGGATTAACCCCTATAAAATCGCTATTTTCTAGAAAACGGAGACAACAAAGGTTCCAAACCTCTTTGACCTACGTTATATTTTAGTGAAGGCTACAACTATTCATTAAAACAGTATATTAATACTTTTGAATTTTTCTATACGAAAATATTGACTTTTTCGGTAAATGTTCTAAGTACTGAAGTCTATGATCTTTAGGGTTGTTTTAAAATTTATAAATACA
>NW_013622758.1:0-777 GCF_000695525.1 Brassica oleracea var. oleracea
ATAGAGGTGCAAGTTCATATAACTACGATAACAGCCACTGTGTAAAATAAATTCTTTAAATTTAGTAATGATTCAAACATGTTGTTCAAGTCGTATATTTGACATAATGTGTTTTACCGTTGTGGGTGGTTTTGATGCCCATAACTTCCCCACCAATATCTTATATCAAAGAGTAAGGAGTTATAACATTTCCAATCTCAAACAAAACAATCGTAATCCATATACTATGGAGGCAAAGTTGAGAAAAAGACCTGGTAAGAGGATGTTTGTGTTAGCCAGTAACAACACTTGATCAAAGCTCCGGAACAGGAAGACCTCTGCCGGTATAGGGTTAATGGTTTCTGTGATCTCTATCAAGGTAGTGTGCTAAGTGAACCTAACTGATACGGGTGCAGTAGTCAGCTTGAAATACTGATTTCTCTTTGTCACATCAAATGAACTCAGCTCATAAATACCTCCCAATCTGAGGGGCGTTAGAAAGTGTTCAACCAGTGGACGCTAATTGATCCCTGGATCATCATGGACTGCTTCCTTTTAAAAAAAAAACAAGACGTTATAAACACAGTCATATCCAGTAAATGAAAGTAACAGAATATTCAGTGACTTCCCGTTTATGGAGTATCATAAACGTATACAAAAACAAATCATGAAGATCTTTATTAAGAAACATGAACTTAAACTTTAAAAAAAATCCAAGCAATACCTGTAGATATTTTGATATTATGATTTGATTTCAGAGGTCTTGGCAGAGGCTTTGGTTTGTCGATTGGATTGTGG
>NW_013622759.1:0-272 GCF_000695525.1 Brassica oleracea var. oleracea
GGGTTCTCACTCCGTGAAAGTGTCAAAACTTGAGATCGCGATAGGGGGGCTCGAGAGAGACCTCGGGAAGACGGCGAGTTCATTGCTCAAGGAGAAGAAAGCCAGGAAGGCCAAATCTTCGGAAGTTCGTCGTCTTCAGAGTCAGATTGAGAATGATGCAGGATTAGTGAGCCGCGGGATTCGAGAGGCCAAGGACGCTCTTAGTTCTGAGTTCCAAGCTCGCTTGGCGAAGATCTCCGCCTTTCTGGGCTCTCTCGAGTGCATTCGGAACA
>NW_013622759.1:376-777 GCF_000695525.1 Brassica oleracea var. oleracea
TCTGCATGGCAGTCGTGGATGGAGATTTCGATCTCATCCTAGCTGACCTGAAATCCGCGTGCCTCCTTCCGACGTGTTCAGAAGGCCCTGAGGGGAAAGATCCGGTACTCGGGGGTGACGCGGCTCCACGTTTAGATGAAGCGACGAGTGAAGAGGGAGCGTGAGCTCTGAGGATGACTTTGGTTAGATCTCTTGCGGGAGATTTTTTTTATGTTTGATGTTTCGGCCTTAAATGGCCTTATTTCGTGTTTCGGGACTGGCCGTGTGTGGTTTTGAATCCCCGCCGCTCTACGGCTTTTATGACAAGATGATCGAGTTGCATTTTTCATAAGCTTACGTATGGAGTGGAAGATGGGTGATGAGTTGTTGTCTCATATCCTTTTTCGATGTGAAATGTTTTG
>NW_013622760.1:0-776 GCF_000695525.1 Brassica oleracea var. oleracea
GGTTGTTTGAGCTTTGCTGTTTGGTTATTACCGTTAACATTGTGTTTTTTGTCTTTAAAACTTATTGTCTCTAAGCTTTTTTGTTGTGTCGCGTTTCAGCTGCAAGGAATGCAATCAGAAGCTGATGTGTTGAGCAAGCTGAGTTTGTGGCGTGAAGCTTCTCGTATCGTCAATGAGGAAGGAGTTAGAGCCTTTTGGAAAGGGAATATGGTTACTGTTGCGCACAGGCTTCCTTATTCGGTGTTGAACTTCTATGCATATGAGAAATATAATAAAGTGAGTTGCTTTATACTATTATAGTCCTTGTGGATTGTGTCTTCTGTATTGATTTGTCACAATGTTGTTTTGTGTTGCAGTTTTTCTATTCGAACCCAATCTTACAGAGCTATTTAGGGAATGCGAGTAGCAGCTCGTTTGTTCACTTTGTCAGTGGCGGCTTGGCTGGTATTACAGCTGCTTCTGCTACTTATCCTCTTGATCTTGTTAGGACACGTCTTGCTGCACAGGTTTGATTCTGAGCAGTGTCTGTTTTGTCTGTACATGGTCTGAATGGATTACTTTTGTTCCTTTCCAGAGAAATACAATGTATTATCAAGGTATTGGGCATGCTCTCCGTACCATATGCAGAGAAGAAGGCTTTTTGGGTTTGTATAAAGGACTTGGTGCTACTAGTTGGTAAGCTTTCCTTTGTTCTCTTGTGTCATATGCTAAGTGTGTTGATTGTTAAGTTGTTAACTGCTTGGTGGTACGTCTTTTCTCTTATTCAGGGTGTTGGA
>NW_013622761.1:0-776 GCF_000695525.1 Brassica oleracea var. oleracea
AGAATCATCACTTTGGGCAGAAGCACATGTGGGAAATGACCCAACGAAATGACCCATTCTATTGCCCAAATCAAGGCTGGTATAGTACTTTACCAGGGTTTGATGGGCTGCTAGGGGCAAGGAATGTAAGGGCATGTCTTTCACCCCTTCATTCGGAGGTAGAGGCATTGATTTGGGCAATGAAATGTATGAAGAATTTAAGACAGTTTCAGGTAACGTTTGCAACGGATTGTTCTCAATTGGTGAAGATGGTTTCGGAACCAGAAGAATGGCCAGCATTCGAAAGCTATCTGGAAGATATCAAGCTTCTCAAAGGAAGTTTCCTCAACTCAGTTATCGTCCATGTACCTCGGACAGCGAATCTTCGGGCGGATAGACTGGCACGCAGTGCTAGGAAACAATCGTCCTTTATCGTTCACATGGATGCGGAGTTACCGATTTGGTCTACAGAGTCAACATGAGTCTGTAAATTCTTTGCTGTCAAAAAAAAAAAAAAGAAGCTTCTGACCGTAGTAGGTCCACTATCTCTTACATCTACATGGTTCAATTTCAATTTTTAAGAATTTTAATTTAAAAACTAGATCTCGATCCGTGCAACCGCGTGAGTTTTGTTTTTCATTTATTTTTATATAAATATTTTGTTTTCAATTCTAAAATAGTATATATTATAATATATATGTGTCTATCAATTTATAAAACATAATAAGTCTACTGTATATTTTTTCATTAAATATATTGTTTCAAACTTTCACATGTATTTGTATCTTCTTATATAT
>NW_013622762.1:0-776 GCF_000695525.1 Brassica oleracea var. oleracea
AGCCTGAAGGTGCGCTTTTGGATCGGCCGTACCATCGTACTTTGGTATTTTGATTTTTCCCGGATCGGACACCCTCATGTCCGAAAGGCGATTGGTAAAAGGGGTCTTCCGAGCTCCTTCCAACAGTCGATCGATTTCGGGGGCAGCACTAGTAGCATGATGGATTTGAGACTTTACGGCCCTCACTTCTGCCGCAGTCTTGGTGATGTAGTCGCGAAGATCGCGGATATCCGATGTCTTGTCAGTAGATTTCCGAGCCTGTCGGCGTTTACTGCGAGTGTGCTCGGTTTGTCTTTCAGCCAGCTCCTCCTGTTCGTTCCAATAGGTTTCTTCCTCTTCCGTCATTGGTTTTTCGAGCAGGGAGCCTTCCCGAGCAGATCGGCTTCTGTTCCTTCTTGGATGTCTGTCGACGTCCTCGTCGGTGTCGTTGGAAACATCGCTAGGATCCAGGTCAATGTGTTCGGCTTCGTTATCCTCCGAGTCCTTTGCAGGGGGCGGAAGACTTTCAGGGTTCCCCTTTTCGATGGGAGATTTCTCGCTAGGGTTTTGACCGGAAGGTCGTTCCCGCGCGACTCCTGATCTGTCGAGTGGGGTAGCGAAGTCGAGCCTCTTCCCGCGAATTTTGGTGGTTCCGCGGGGGCGGATTGCTTGGGTCCTTGCCGTTAAGGTTTCAACCTTTTGGGTCAAGATATTCACGAGCTTATCCTGTTCTTCCGACCTTTTCTCATAGTGGCGAACATCTTTTTAAACTCCTCGAGCGTCGCGGCGTTGGCTTG
>NW_013622763.1:0-776 GCF_000695525.1 Brassica oleracea var. oleracea
AAGAGAGAGCTTACCAGTGCGGAAGATGTAGGAGAAGACAGGGTTCTTGAAACATATGTCCTCAGCAGCAAGAACCCATCGAGCCAGCTCTGGATCCAAAGAAAGAAGAAGACCCTTGAACCCTCCCCACATTACTGGATCATCTAAACTAATTACAAGAGAAAAAAACGAAATAGCTCAACATTGAGATGACAAGAAGGAAAGAAAGAGATTATTATTTCAAAAAAGGTTTAAAAATTTTTGAACTAACGTGGACATGTGATTACTAACAGTGATGAGAGGGACACCGGGTGGTCGTGAACGGACAAGAGTCAAAAGAGTATCTGCATTGTGAACTGTGGTTTTGTTGCAAAGATTCGCTACTGCTCTCGCAAAGGCACCAACGGCTGTTATCACAGCTTTCCTTGGGATTCCTCCCAAGTGATCAGATCTTGCTGCCCATTCCATTATCCTCCCCATTGTATACGCCTCAAGCTTCAAAGTTCTCACCTTTATACAACATATCATAACAAAAGCTTTAAGTAATCGAAATGTAAGAACTTGAAAGGCTAGTTAAACACAAAACTCGATGCAAAGATTCCGTAACTAAGTATCATTTCCTAAGCATCAATCTCTAAAACAGTAAAGACCGAGTAATCTAGGGAACTCTAAACGACAGAACTGAACTATTAGAAACGAGTCTACTTTAAGATCGAGACGAAACTTCGAAAAAGATGAAGACTTACGATTAGAAACGAGCGAGACCAC
This sequence comes from Brassica oleracea var. oleracea, assembly GCF_000695525.1. Taxonomy (NCBI): domain Eukaryota; kingdom Viridiplantae; phylum Streptophyta; class Magnoliopsida; order Brassicales; family Brassicaceae; genus Brassica; species Brassica oleracea. Next base: position 748 of record NW_013622763.1, read on the forward strand.
ACAATTGGTCTAAGAGGAGAAACTGAAGA
>NW_013622764.1:0-776 GCF_000695525.1 Brassica oleracea var. oleracea
AATTAGAGAAAGGAAGTAGAACAGACAACATCATATGAATATCATTCAATTCAACATCACATTGTATTATGTTTTATTTGATGTCATACTAATGTTATATGGCAAATATGTGTTATAGAAGCATATATTGTCATGTCGAGCTGAGTAATTGTGTTAACTATTTGAAGATAGTGTACGTACTATACACAGTTAGTGAAACACTATTTACGCATATGGAATATGATTTCATTTTTCCAGTGTATGCAACGAAAAGGAAGAAGATACATAGAGTTGGAGTCACTACATAAAACATTACTACAACACGGAGGTAGTTTAGATGGTAGTATCCAAAAACAAGAAGCAAAGCTAAAACATAAAAACAATGCTTAGAAACCATAAACCCATGTCTACACGTCCTGGGTGAGTGCTCCGGCTTGACACAGTGCCAGTGTTTCAATCAAGTAGTTCTCTGCAGCTACACAAACATTTTCTTCAGTGAAACCCATACACTTCAATTCCATCCCAACGGCGTGCATTTATAACATAATAAGTGTAAATACAGCGGAGCAACCTATACAAAGCCAAAGTCGCTTAGTTCTATAAAAACATTTATTCTAAGCCAAATGTTTTTGTCTTGGAATCACAAAGAGAATATGACATGAGCGAACTACAGTCAATACATAGCACAAGATAAGCATTTCTATTTATATGGAATAATAAATCTATATATGACATGGTACACATGGTTACATAAAATGGAATTGTTATACATTACCATTTGCGAGGAGTGAACTACA
>NW_013622765.1:0-776 GCF_000695525.1 Brassica oleracea var. oleracea
GGGTTTAACCTCCTCTGATGTTCGACAGAAGTCATTGATTCATCTTCAAGGTGTATTCTATGCATGCATAAATCATGTGAAATGTCAGGTATGTTAGCTAGCGAATATCAGCGAATATCCTAATGCCTTACGATATTTCCTAAGCTCACACAAAAGCAATGCAGTTTTCACATTATTTAGCTCAACATTGACAATGACAGGATATGTGGAATTCGGACCTAAGAAAGCATACTTGAGCCCCTTGGGGAGGGGTTTTAGCTCAACCTTGGGAGCTTTAAGCTCGCTCCAGGGATCCTCTGGTTGGTTCGACAGAACAGGCGAGTTCGGTGTAGGGGTCGCTCTAGATAGAGTGGTTTCGACCATGTTGCTTGCCTCCTCCAGACTTAGACTCGCTACCATTCTTCCCATACTCCTTGTGGAATCAAGCATCTTGGCATACCCGTCTGCATCAATGTTTACGACACTCTGCTCGGCCTCAGCTCTTACTAGTGCAAGCTCAAGTGGTTCTTCTGTAAGAATCTCCTCGATCATTCCTTCGCGAGGTAGCAGCGGGTCAATCCCTTCATCAACCTCAAAGATCTGCCCATCTAACATCGGCTTTTTTAGTAGTTCATCCATCTCGAATTGCATGACTATGTCCCCAAGATTCAGATCAATCTTCCCTTGTCACACATCAATGATGGCTCCAACAGTATGATATTAGGAGTTTTCAAGGCTCCTAAGAAAAAGGTTGTAGTATAAATGATTGTCGAACCAATTCCAAGGGATTTCAAGCA
>NW_013622766.1:0-776 GCF_000695525.1 Brassica oleracea var. oleracea
GACGACCACAAATCTTGGGTAGGAAATATTTTTGATTATTGATGTTAATACAATATAGACAGTAATATAAGGGGAATTATTTGTTGATTGTTTCTTACGGATCAATGAGGAGACGGATAACGACTCGAGTTGTTTCTTTGGTGAGGCCAGAGCCCTGGACAGTACGGATTTGCCCAACCACATCTGTGAGTTTAAATATCAGTTTTGAATCAAAACATAATATAAACCCAGATGCAATATGATAATATACCTAGGAGTTCTAGGTTTGTGTTCGCAATCACTTGGAGATTGTCGAACAGTCTAATCTTGACTGAAGATTGATCTCAAGAGCACCCGTGATGACTTCATCAATAATGGTTAGTGAGATGAAACGAATGAGGAATGAATGATCAGTTATCTTGTACATGCTTTGAGCACCTAGAAACCTCAAGACGGCCGACTTTCACAATGGAACCAGCTTTCAAAGATGACATGTAATGATTAGCACGTCCGACGGAAGTAAACCCATGAATCACGAAATCTGTAAATAATATTATTCAACAAACAATCAGCAAATCAATTAAACAATTATATTAAATAAGTGTGATAGATCGAAGATTAACTTACCTTTTCATCAAGAAAGAGAACCGTGATTCCCACAAACTCCCTGTCTTTTTTGAAGTTCAAGGAATCCCAGAAGCGAGAAAGCCAGAGGCTATACTCTGACTACTACGACCAAGACGGATAGATTCGAAGGTTGAGTGACGGACGCCGGGACGCCGGTTTGATGAACTGGA
>NW_013622767.1:0-776 GCF_000695525.1 Brassica oleracea var. oleracea
AACTGAACTAGAACCAACAACTCTTGGTTTAAAACTCGAGGAGGAGGTAGAAGTTGCAGAAGCTGAGTGTGGCCACGTGCCAGATCAAATAAAACAAGAAGAAAAAGTTCCTGGAGGGTCATCTAAAGCTCTTGAATTGCTCAGCTTAGTGGAACATCTGAGAGTTGTTAAGGGCTACACCAAGTGGTATCAGAGCCTCTTGAAGGTTTAGGGTTTGATTATCTTAACCAAGGACCACGTGTTTCATCATATATCCAGCAATCTTCTATGTGTTCTTATTGAAAACAGGAAGAGAAGGCTCAACCATAAATAAGAGAGATGTTGCAAAGAGGAGAAAGAATTATCCAGATTCCATCTTTCTATGGAGAGTTTGATCCAAATACATATCTAGAATGGGAAAAGGATATGGATTTCGTTTTTCACCGCCATAGGTACACAGCAGAGAAACAGGTTTAGCTAGCAACTACTGGCTTAGATGGTTATGCACTTGAATGGTGGTATCAGCTTGCTAACAAAAGGAGACGCTTTGGAGATTAACAGGTTTCTTCTTGGCATGAGATGAAAGCTGTCATGAAAAAGAGGTTTGTAGCCAAGAGGTATGATTTGGAAAGGTTTCAAAACCAATCTAGGTCAGCTAAACAACGTGTTAGGACACCCAGAGATAAGCCAAATACCTATTATGGTCGTGAGGCACAAAGAAAGTCGCATCTACTGCAAACACATCTTGGCTATCTTGACTACTTGCAGAGTACCGAGTTCAAAGAAAACCTTAGGAG
>NW_013622768.1:0-776 GCF_000695525.1 Brassica oleracea var. oleracea
TTTTTTTTTTTTTTTTTTTTTTTTTTGTGTGCAAGACGTGGAGCAGATGAGGAATCGATTAACCATGTCTTTTTTGAATGTCCTCCTTGCACTTCAGGTATGGACACTTTCGAAGATCCCAACAAATCCAGCTATGTTCCCAACAAGCTCTCTATTTGTGAATATGGATCATCTCTTTTGGAGAGTTGTCCCACAAATGGAGGATCATCAGTTTGCCTGGATACTTTGGTATATCTGGAAAGGAAGAAATAATAAAATATTTAGTAATATTGATGTGGATCCTATGGATACCCTTAAACTGGTGGAAACGGAATCAAAACTATGGGATGAGACACAAATATTGAATGATAAAAAGAGGACGACACATATAGAGGCTAATATTCTTCCGTCAATTCCAGGAAGATGGTGTTTTACGGATGGATCCTGGAAAGAATAAAAAAAAAGATAGGATTTTTACAAATGTTATAGCCAATAACCTAGGATTTATAGGAGTTTTTATAAATATCATATCCAATAAGAGATCAACATTATATATATAAATTATTTTATGTATTAAATATTTTTACATATTATGAAATAATTAATATATATTAAATAATTAAAGTTCAGTAACTATTAAATATATAATTAAATTGGTGCAAACATATAAATCAATTTTATTAATCCAAAAAATATTTTTTTTTATATTTGATAGGATATGTAATTAAATTTAAATGATACTATCATAGATAATATATTTTAATATTAATGTCTATTAAATGATGATTTCTACTCAT
>NW_013622769.1:0-776 GCF_000695525.1 Brassica oleracea var. oleracea
TAAACTGAAATACAGTTATTAATAATGATAGAATCAAATATTATATATATTTTTTAAAAAATATTATACTAAAAGGTTATTTTCCCAATTTAAGTGCATTTGATATGGTAAAATATATCTTTTATTAAAAAATATTAAATTAGTAATAAAAACTGGTGTATCATTTCAAGACACAAAATTCTAAATTTAGTAAAAACATAGATATATTCCTTAATTTTTTTTTCTTAACCAATATTAGTATCATCTAATGTTCATCCATATTTTCACAAATTTATTGTTAATAATTTAATTATTTTAATATTTATTGGTTGAAAGACTGAAAACATAGATAAAAACTATTTCAATATCAAATAAAATTTGATGAAAAAATTACGTTGCTTGTATATTTTATTATTTTTGCCAATATTTGTATTTGAACTCATCATATATTTTTTTTGTAATGTGAACGAAATAGTAATATATGTTTTCCAGGCAAACTGATTGTTCATAGATGATGTTTGTTTTTGTTTAAAAATTGTAATTCTAACAAACACAATCCGTTTGAAATTACATGAGTCGCCGACAAATGACTTTTTTGTATATAACAATTTCCTATATTTCCTTAAATATAATTTAAATAAATATTAAACCTTCCAAATGAAGTCTTAAGGGATAACATTATATTCAAAAAGTGTGAGAACTGAGAAGGTCGAAGCTGAACAATCAAAAGGTCTTGTCTAGAAACTAAATCAGTTAAACCAAAAAATTAACTACTCAAATTGTCAGTTGTTCTTGTA
>NW_013622770.1:0-170 GCF_000695525.1 Brassica oleracea var. oleracea
GGGGTGTTCCGAGTTTGTCGTAGCTTATGCTTGGCCAAAAAGCAGAGACTAGATTGTTTCTTGCATCCCAAGATTACTGCTGTTCCGTTTGGTGTTGGGAACTTGATGCTAAGGTGGTAAGTCGACGGTACCGCCTTCATTGCGTTGATCCATGGGGTTCCCATGATAAC
>NW_013622770.1:224-776 GCF_000695525.1 Brassica oleracea var. oleracea
GGAAGTCTGATCGATCCGAGGGTCATTGATGTTGTGCCCAAAAAACCGGTCAGGGGTTTTGGTTCCGGGATGACTTCCCCGAGTTTGTTGTTCATTCTCCGGAGAGTGTCGATGAAAATGACGTTCACCGTGCTGCCTGTGTCGATGACGATTCTTCCCACTTCGAGGTCTCGAATCACCAAGTCGATGACCAGCGGGTCGCAGTGAGATTTATCGAGTCCGACGGTTTACTCCTCCTCGAAAACAATCGTATCATTTGGAGCGTTTTCGGTCAGGGACCGAGTCGTCCAGTTAGAACTTGTTTCCGCCTTTCTTCCGTAGGCCTTGATGGACGAAACAGAGTCGCGGTAGAATTGTGATTCTCCAATGATCATGTTTATCCTCCGGCGGGTACTATTGTCTCCAAGGTCATCCTGCCTTCTTCCGTGTTTTTCGCCAGACTGATTTGCGCGTGGGTCCCTCTCGGGAGACTCTTTATCAGTCCGGGGAGGGCGGTCGAATCCCGGATGAGGTCTTTTATGCTTGTGACCTTCGAGAGGTCGCCAGCGAGGA
>NW_013622771.1:0-159 GCF_000695525.1 Brassica oleracea var. oleracea
TATTTATTAAATATTTTTTTTTTAATTTACAGGTCTAATGATGATCAAACCCGACCTCAACAGCTTCGTGGTCGTGGTGGTACGGGGAGCCAGTCTCGGGATTCCAGCCATTTTCAGGATTTCCCTTCGCCCCACAGCTCCTACCATACATCTCCCTCT
>NW_013622771.1:185-776 GCF_000695525.1 Brassica oleracea var. oleracea
CCCGCTCATGCTCCTCTCGCTCCCGCTGCTGCACCCGCTCCTGCTCCTCCGGGTCCTCCGGGAGTGATGAGTGTTGCGGAGTTGGTTCGACAGTCCGGTCGTGACCATCTTCCATATCTCACTCCGTATCCACATGGACGGGGTCAAACATGGTAATTAAACATATTTTTTTTTCATTAAAAATTGATTCATTATTAAGCGTTTGTCCTTTTTATTAGGTTCAACCGATCCGGGAACGGGATCAGCTCATGGATCAACCGTATGATGTACTCGGCCCTCGACAAGGGACATCCTACTTTCACTGACTTCTCTTTCGAGAAGCAGCATCTGTGGTTTCGTCAGTTTGCAGTTCCTCGGAAATTCCCGATGACAATTCCGAGGAACATTTCGTCGGGATATTTCGATGGATTTTCCGATTTTCGAGGATTGTACCATCGGAAAATCCATCGAAATATCCCGAGCAGATCCACGAGTGGAAGAAAAAGTGGGAAATCAACAAGGTTTGATTTAATTTATTAAACAATTTTTTAATTTATTAAACTTATTTTTTATTTATTAAACTATTTTCTTTCTTTTTTATTAAAAGGTCCC
>NW_013622772.1:0-135 GCF_000695525.1 Brassica oleracea var. oleracea
GTTACTAATAAAGAAAATTTACATTTCGTATAAATACTAATTTTACATTTCTTTTGTTAATTAAATAAATTTTTGTATCATGTTCATTATCAAATACTCTCTTAAAAATATTATCAAATAATGTTTTATAATTCT
>NW_013622772.1:193-776 GCF_000695525.1 Brassica oleracea var. oleracea
AAAAAAACTATCAAATATTCTTGTACAGTTTTTTAGGATTTTAGAAAGAAATTAATATTACACAATCTTTTACAATTATATTTTTTCTACGATTTAGAAAAATAAAATTTCTATCAAATAATTATTTCCAGTAAATATTAACTATTTTTAAATGTTGCCATTTTCAAAATTCATTTTTTCCAATATCACTAATATTTCTTACAAATTTTCTTGTTAACTAAATATTTTTTTACTATCATGTTTATCATTAATTTTTATAAGTACAAATTACTATAAAATAAAATTTTACAATTCTCTCTAGTGAGGATTTTGTTTTTAAAAAAGAATTTTGTTTTAAAAAAAAAAAATCTTAATTGGTTAAGATTAGAAAATAATTTTTTTTTTTAGAAATCTCTTTTATTTAGGATTTTAGGAAAATAAGAAGTTATTTTCACATAATGACAGTTTTATTGACACATTCACAATCTATTTTTTTAATTGACACATATCACAATCATATCAGATGAAATATTTGAAGTTAATTTTGGTTTATATTGTTTTAACACAAAATTATTAAAAAGTAAAATTAGTTAATTATAAGAAA
>NW_013622773.1:0-775 GCF_000695525.1 Brassica oleracea var. oleracea
AAAAAAAAAATTGTTAATAATTTTCAGGAAGAAGCATTAGGTATGGTGGAATTATCACGATAGTTGTGCCTTGTTTCATTAATCTTTTGGTGTTTATTGGTCTCATCAAATTTTATGGTCCGAGGAGAAAATCCAAGAACGGAATCAATGGTAAGTGTGTGTACCATGTTTCTTGCATCAAATGTTGATTGTAAGACCTATTTCGTTTTTTAGTTGGTAGTGCAGAGTACTCCGATGCGGATGGTCAATTTATGTTCCGGTTTGATCTTGGTATTATCATAACGGCAACCAGTGATTTTTCATCTGAAAATAAGCTTGGCCAAGGTGGATTTGGTACCGTCCATAAGGTATTTATAACATTTTCAAAATAATTAATTATTTAGATCTTGGTCTTGGATGAGTAACAAATCTTCAAAACCGGTTTCAGGGGATATTAATAAACGGGAGAGAGATAGCGGTGAAACGATTAATAAGAGGTTTAGAAGGAGGTATGGAGTTTAAGAATGAGGTTTCACTCTTGACAAGACTCCAACATAAGAATCTGGTTAAGCTTCTTGGTTTCTGTAATGAAAGAGATGAAGAGATTCTTGTCTATGAATTTGTCCCCAACTCAAGTCTTGACCACTTCATCTTCGGTGGGACTTCGAAACGCAGCTACATTCTTATAGTTTTTATAAACTCTAAAGTTACCCATATATATCCTTCACTGAAATTCTGCAGATGAAGAGAAGCGTAAGCTTCTTACATGGGAGGTGAGATTCAAAATTATAGAAGG
>NW_013622774.1:0-775 GCF_000695525.1 Brassica oleracea var. oleracea
ACATTATGGATATTATGGGACGCAGTGATACCATTTGGCTCGATAAATGCACTGTTTCATTCATGAAGATATGAATGACGTTTTCGTGAACATTTGGATAGGTGTGCGATTGTATTCATCGATGACATCCTGATTTATTTTGGAGTAGAAAGGAGATTTGTGAGCATTTTGCGGATGGTGTTGGATAAGCTTGGAGAGCATCAGCTGTTTGCTAAGTTGAGGAAGTGTAGCTTCTGGCAGAGGAATGTTGGATTTTTGGGTAACATGGTTTGGAAGCAGAATTTTGATGGATTCAAAGAAGATTAATACCGTTTCGGGAAGGTCGAAACCTAAGAGCGCTACAAAGATCTGCCGTTCTTTTTGGGTTAATAGTGTACTACTGGAAGTTGAAGACGTGGTCTACATGTAAAGACATTGAGTGTGGTTAGATAGATTTTTGTTCGTGGAGTTTCACTGAATTGACGCACAACTAATGAAGACACCAGTTTTTGTTCTACCGAGGCTGAGGCTTACTCTGATGTGTCAGATACTGGCTTGAATTTAAAATGAGGTAAGAGGATTAAGTCATTCATATGCATCACGCCAGAGAGGCTGTAGTCGTATTTGCGTTATAGTTTTGGAGATCGTAGTTGTACGGGAAGGAAGTCCAGATTCTATGGGATCATTAGAGTCAGACATTTATCTGCACTCCTTAAAAATTGCATTTGGGCAATGCAGTCGGATTGAGCTGGTAGCAGACTACAGTTTGGATATCGCATACCATCTCGGAAGGACA
>NW_013622775.1:0-775 GCF_000695525.1 Brassica oleracea var. oleracea
TAATCTCCGACCACTCTCCCTGTCTAATTGACTTAGCCCACTCCCTGCCCACAGCCGGAACTAAACCTTTCAAGTTCTTTAACTACCTAACTAAACACCCCCTTTTCACTCAAGTGGTATATGAGGCCTGGAGCCAAGCCGGAAGCGTAGCAACGGATCTTAAGGATCTCTACTGGAAACAAAAAAACATTAAGAATGACTTAATTCAGTTAAATAGAGAGAACTTTTCACAAATTCAAAGGAGAGTTGGTGAGGCTAACACTGTTTTTTTAGATGCGCAGGTACTAGCATTGGAGATGCCTTCCACTCTCAATTTTGAAAAAGAGAAGGAGATGTTTGATAAGTGGAATTTCCTAAGGGCAGTCGAGGAGAGTTATTTCAAGCAGAAATCAAGAGTTAATTGGCTTAAAGAAGGAGACCTTAACACTACTTACTTCTTCAGGATGTTCCAAACAAGATGCAGCTACAACTCTATCAGATCCTTCCTTCTTGCTACTGGAGCTCTAATCACCGACCCCATGGCCATGAGCCTCATCGCAGTAACCCATTTCAAGAGTATCTTGGGGCCTGACTACTTATCTCCTTCCTACATTCACTCTACTCCGGAATGGTTCCAATCCTTATGTCCCTTCAGTGTCGCTTCGGAGCTTCAGATCACCATGTGCTCCATTCCCTCTGAGATAGAGATCCAAAAAATTCTATTTAGGTTGAACCCTAACAAGGCTCCGGGGCCAGATGGTCTCACCTCAGGGTTCTACAAAGCGGCATGGGAAAC
>NW_013622776.1:0-775 GCF_000695525.1 Brassica oleracea var. oleracea
GTTTTTCCGTGAAGAGGATTGGGAAAAAGTTAGAACTTGGTCAACTTTCTCCACGTAAGTACTCTATTCTCATTCATCTTTCATGTATTGATACATTTTAAATAAAATGTATAATTGTTTTATAATTTTATCATTGTATTTGGTTTCAGACGTCTACGGATTGGACCTGCCACTTTAGATTTTGAGATTGCTAATCGTCTTATGGATAAATTTGAGTGGGTTAATAGCTTGGTAAACCTTAGAGACTATTAGCTTCCATTTGTGTCTTTTAAATACATTGTGTGTGCTAAGATTTTCGAAATATGCAGGAGATTGACGCTGAAATGTACGTATTCCGGGAGAGACATCTTTGAAACGATGGAGACCTCATCATGTCGCCTTCATGACTGTCGTCTTCAGCAATATGATTAAAAAAGAGTTGGTCCTTTAGAAGCTCAGGGTAGAAAGAGCTACATGCTTCATAATTTGCTACTGCAGTACGGTAAAGGGGTCCTTCCACCACATGGCAGGACACACCCTGTTCATGTCAGTGGGAATCATTGGATCGCCTTGTGCATCAGTTTCGTGACGAGGAGCATTGATGTGTTCGACTGTTCGGGTAGGAAAAGGTACAAGGAGGTGGATGGGTTCGCAAACCTTATTCCGCGTATTGTCAAGGCATTTCAGCCTATGAGACACCAGAAGGATTTCGCAGTCGGTGCATATACTGTATCCTATGTCCCCGTTGAGAATCTGAATAAAAGTGCATGTGACTGTGGCGTCTATGCAGTGAAGT
>NW_013622777.1:0-775 GCF_000695525.1 Brassica oleracea var. oleracea
TTGTTGAACCAATAGATGAACCAGCATGACCCCCGGATCCTGTTGAGTAGCATCGTGAGGGGCAGCGGGAGCTGGAGCGGGAATATATGCGGGAACCGAGTCATGAGACGATCCCGATGCACGGGAACTGCTCACCGAACTACGTCGAAGACGGGCTGCGGGGCGGAGTTCATCCTCGGCCCTAAAAAAAAAAATTAATACATCAAACATATTTTCAAATCATTTCTATTTTTAATGTTTTCATTTATATATTTACAAAAGGTTTTATAAACGTTTTAAAAAAAACTATTAAACCTTTTATTATACATAGTTTATTACTATAAACTTATAAAAAATAATAAAAAATTTTAAATTTTTTTATTATACATGATATATATATATATATATATATGTATATACAATTATAAAAAATTTATAAATGAAGAAAAATTTTGTTAAATATTTATAAATTTTTTTAAAAAACTTTTTATTATACATAGTTTATTAGTGGAAACGTATAAAAAATTATAAAAATTTTTAAAATTTTTATTATACATGATTTATATATATATATGTATACAAAATTATAAAAAAATTATAAATATAGAAAAATGTTGTTAAATATTTTTAAAAAAATTTAAAAACGTTTTATTATATATATTTCATTACTGGAAACTTGAAAAACGTTTTTAAAAATAAAAAAAAACGTTTTAAAAAATCAAAAAACGTTTTTAAAAATAAAAAAACTATTTTAAAAATCAAAAAATGTTCCAAAAAAAACTAAAACAACAATCCA
>NW_013622778.1:0-775 GCF_000695525.1 Brassica oleracea var. oleracea
GATTACCAATAATTTTATCTAAAATATGCTTCTTGAATGTTGTTAGCTAGCTAACAATGTTAATTATCCCGCTAATAAATTATGTAACCATCTATTATTTTTACTTTGTTACGATGCATCAAAAAATTATATTTCGCCGTCTAATACAAGTTACAAAACAGTTATTTTATTTTCTAACCGTGTAAAAATGATGAATATGTATATGTACCGGTAATGTCAACTGGCATTGCCATATCCACATAGAGCCCCCTCGATTTTGAATCATAAGTAGACAACCAAACACACATCTTTTGATGAACCAAACGACGAGCCATGCAGTCTCCATCTCTTTTAAACCTTAGATATTCATTCACCATGTGCCCAAGTGTAGTTCTATATTTATTTCTACTATAAATCCATCACAAAACTTATTCGAATCATTATTTACATCATATATTGGATACTAAATCAATTAATTATTCATCTAGTTTTTGTCAACTAGTAAATTTTCTCGATTCAAAACAAAGAAACAATTACATAATGTTCAAATTCATTCTAACCATAGTGCGTATCAAATTAATTCTAACCATAGTGCTAAAGTAAGATTTCTAATTGATTGGAAAGCCATTAATTATTTACCACCACTTTTATCGATATTATGTTCACAAAATGTTGTTAGCCAGCTAAAAACATTAAATATCTTGACTAATAAATTATGTAACCATCTATTATTTTTTGTTTGTGACGAGCATCCAGAAATTATTGTAGCTGTCTAACACAATTTATATTACAGTTT
>NW_013622779.1:0-775 GCF_000695525.1 Brassica oleracea var. oleracea
ACCTTCATCATATGTTAGTGAAAGATGCAAGTATGCATTAAAACAGTGTTTTCATATTTTTAATTTTTCTCAAAATCTATGTGTTAACACCCCTACGAAAATATAGATTTTTTCAGTAAATGCTCTATATACTGAAGACTATGATCTTTAGTGTTGTTTTAAAATTTCTAAACACATTCTACATTTGTGTTAATGTATATTAATCACTTTTTCATGGTACGTGGGCATCTTTAAAAAAATTTCCAATTAATTTAGTTAAACTTCATAATACTCCCTAAATTGGTGGACTAACCACTGTAAAATCGTTATTTTCTAGAGAAACAGAGACTACAAAAGTTCCAAACCTCTATGACCTTCATCATATGTTAGTGAAAGATGCAAGTATGCATTAAAACAGTGTTTTCATATTTTTAATTTTTCTCAAAATCTATGTGTTAACACCCCTACGAAAATATAGATTTTTTCAGTAAATGCTCTATATACTGAAGACTATGATCTTTAGTGTTGTTTTAAAATTTCTAAACACATTCTACATTTGTATTAATGTATGTTAAATTCTTTTTTCATGGTACGTGGGCATCATTTTAATTTTTTGTCAATTAATTTAGTAACTATTTTCTAGAGAAACGGAGACAACAAAAGTTTAAAACCTCTTTGACCTTCATAATATGTTAGTGAAAGACGCAAATATGCAATAAAACAGTATTTTCATATTTTTGATTTTTTCTCAAAATTTATGAGTTAACCCCCTACGAAAATATTGAATTTTTCAGTA
>NW_013622780.1:0-118 GCF_000695525.1 Brassica oleracea var. oleracea
GAGGGGGAGATAGGATAAACCCATGATCAATACTACAAGTTCGTGTATTGCTCGGCCATTACTCGGCCATAAAAAGACCATTCCTCGGCCGTAGAGGCCATGATACAAACGGCCAAAC
>NW_013622780.1:139-775 GCF_000695525.1 Brassica oleracea var. oleracea
AGACCATGTTATGGTCGGCTGCAAAGACCATCACCTATAAACAGCTTGGCCACGACTTGGCCGTGACTTGGCCGCATAGTGCAGGCTTGGCCGCACATGTTCCATTACCTATAAAGGTTCGGCCAAGTAAGCTATTAACTATAAGTTATCAGCCAAGTAAGCCATTACCTATAAAAGGTTCGGCCATGAAAGCCATTATCTATAAGACTAAGATTCTAAAGTCTATAAGCTTGGAGACATTATGAATTTACATGTATAGAAATGACAAAATGATCATATGCATCAGACCATATAAGTGAGCATAGATATTCCCATCTCAGATTGAATACGGGTCATAAAACCAGACATATACCATCTTAAGAGATTTTGAATAAACCACCACATACATACATGTGCCGTCTAAGATGGAACCTCAGAAGAGGATTGAGAATATATGTTGGATAAGAATTGGACTTTCTCCACGAATTCAAAGAAACCGTGAGCCAAAACATGGGTGATCAAATAGTGGCCAGGTATGGATTGCATGACCAAATGAATCCATCTATCCAACATCATAAAGGAGAAAGATTATAAGCTGGACAAAGAAAGTTTAAAAAGTAAAAGAATGATAAGAATGGTTTTAACCATCATTGTCTT
>NW_013622781.1:0-775 GCF_000695525.1 Brassica oleracea var. oleracea
ATACAAGTCATATAAGCCGAGAACATATCGCGGACTTTAAATCGGTGGGAATCAGGAAGAAATCGAAACAGGATAAACGATAACCGGCTAGTCACCGCATAAACCTTAACCGAAAGTAAACCTAGGTCTTGCCCTAAACCCAACGCTCTGGTCTCAAACATCTCAAGGCATGATATCTAAAAGATACGAGATCCTAAACCATGTCTCCCCGTTCGTATCTCAATGTTCTCGAAAATCGTAAAGATAAATAATTTTTACGAAAATCACGAACGAACCAACAGATTGAACGTCTCATCGGAATTAAATATGAGACGACAACTCATATTTACTTCAAATCTACTCAGGAAAACTCGAAAACGAAAATATTAATCATATAAATAACCGCGTAATACGGTAAGGGGATTCAAAGCCACCAACGGCCAATCCCGATAAACGATAAAAACGCCAAAACAGGCCCGTACAAATCTCTCGGCCACAATCAGCCATAAACATGAAACCGAAAGACGAGCATATCTCTTTCGATAACTATTCAACCTCTCATAATCCAAAGTCAAAGTCCCCGGAAAGCACCGAACGCATCCGCGGGACGATCCACTTCCTCGCCATCATCGGGAAACCCAGTCGAAACCTCCTCGGTATCAGGGAAACCAGGATGGAATCCCAGAACCATTGAATCCGCTCGTCGATCGGAGGGATAAGCGCCTCAGCGTGGGCACGTTCATTCATCCCACTCTTCATCAAGCTCATTTCCTCCTCAAACGCATAGTCATCGGCT
>NW_013622782.1:0-775 GCF_000695525.1 Brassica oleracea var. oleracea
AAAAGTTCCAAACCTCTTTGAACTTCATAATATGTTGGTGAAGGATGAAATCATGCATTAAAAGAGTATTTTCGTATTTTCATATTTGTCAATTTTTCTCAATATCTATGGGTTAACCCCTACGAAAATATTGAATTTTCGGTAAATGCTCTATTTACTGAAGCATATGATCTTTAGTGTTGTTTTTAAATTTCTAAACACATTCTACATTTTTATTAATGTATATTAAACTCTCTTTCATGGTACATGGGCATTGTTTTAGTTTTTTGTCAATTAATTTACTAAAACTTCATAACAGTCCCTAAATTAGTGGACTAACCACCATAAAATCGTTATTTGCTAGAGAAACGGACACAACAAAATTTCCAAACCTCTTTGAACTTCATCATATGTTGGTTTGTTGGTGAAGGATGCAGCTATGCATTAAATCATTATTTTCATACTTTTGAATTTTTCTCAAAATCTATGGGTTAACCCCTACGAAAGTATTGAATTTTCGGTAAATGCTCTATATACTGAAGCCTATCTATAATCTTTAGTGTTGTTTTAAAAGTTCTAAACACATTCTAAATTTGTATTAATGTATATTAAACTCTCTTTCATGGTACATGGGCATCATTTTAATTTTTGGTCAACTAATTTACTAAAACTTCATAACAGTCCCTAAATTGGTGGACTAACCACTATAAAATCGTTATTTGCTAGAGAAAGGGAGAGAACAAAAGTTTCAAACCTCTTTGAACTTCATTATATGTTGGTGAAGGATGCAGCTATG
>NW_013622783.1:0-775 GCF_000695525.1 Brassica oleracea var. oleracea
AAATTGGAAAGTATTTAGAAAGGTTCCTTATGAAAATTTAGTGGTTTTTTTTTATTTTTCAAATCCAACACAATCACATAAATTTGCATGATCTACCTTATACTCTTAAGGTTTGTTAACTTCTTTGTCCACATAATTTTTGAAAAACATACATGAAATGTATTTTAACAAAATTTATGATTTCGTTTTATTGGAGCAAAGGCATGTACACATAAAGAAGTGGTACAACTGAGGTAAGTTTAAAATTTATGTCGTACAACTAATTTTTTCGATTTTACTGCCAAAATACAACTATGTACAAACCGGTACAACTCAAAAACTAGTACAACTATGTACAAACTGGTGCAACTCGAATACTAGTACAACTATGTTATTTCATTTTGTATTGTGCATCACATTTTAAACGTGCATCATGTTACATTATGGTTGAATATTAAATCAAGTAGTTGTACCATTCTTAAATATTTTGTGTAGTTTAACCTGTTATCTATTTGTTTGGTTAAAATACATTAAATCAAAGTCTATAAAATTAAGAATTATTTTTAGGTACACAATTATCAAAACATAAAACTAAAAAATATTTTTTAAATTTGTAGATTTTAAAAAGAAACTAATGGTATTGGGACTTTTAAAAGTACAATTAAAAAAATTTTGATAAATTTTTGAAGATTTTTTAGTAAGAAAAATATATAATTATAAAATAAAATTAAAAAATATTTCAAAAAATGAAAATATTATTATATTTCTATTTCTAAAATTATTTTATGTATTGTTA
>NW_013622784.1:0-775 GCF_000695525.1 Brassica oleracea var. oleracea
TCCAACAGCTGTGCCGGAGTCGAGCTCTCGGAAGGGAAAAGATGTCAATCTTGGCTACATAGAATTTTGGATGGATGACTCTATGCTTCCAGGATGGGATCCGAACCTTGCTTACGGCGATGGGAGTGGTTCGAGCGAGGTACCTATTCCGGATTTCGATGATTTCTTTGCTGATCTGCCACCGGGTTTCGATGCTCCTCCTCCTACGAAAGAATCAGCGAGGCCGAGAGTCGTTGCGGAAGGATCTCGCATCATCAATGGGGTTAATTTTTTGAGATTTTTTTGGTGATTGTCCTATGTATATATATATTTATAACATGTCAATCGATTTTGCAGGGTATGAGCTTGCTGGGCTCGGCCATTAAGGCGGGCCACAGAGAAGCCATGGTCTACCGCTTCAAAGCGGAGAAAGCGGAGCGGGATCTCGTGATCATGCGCGGGCCATCCGCAAAGCGGAAAGGAAAGGCAAGAGGGAAATCGTCGAGGTGATGAAGACTCGTGCCTCTCAATTCCAAGTTGAGTATGGGAACCTCAAGAATGCCTTTACCTTGGTGGGTGACTTTCGTGAGTGTCGTGGTTCGGTCGGAAGTCTTTGGAGGACGCGAGCCGATGACTATGCGTTTGAGGAGGAAATGAGCTTCATGAAGAGTGGGATGAATGAACGTGCCCACGCTGAGGCGCTTATCCCTCCGATCGACGAGCGGATTCAAGGGTTCTGAGATTCCATTCTGGTTTCCCCTGATACCGAGGAGGTTTCGACTGGGTTTCCCGATGA
>NW_013622785.1:0-775 GCF_000695525.1 Brassica oleracea var. oleracea
TTTAGCTCAGAAGCAGAAGCAGAAGCTTCAGTAGTTGAGTCCAGAGATGAAAATTTCAGTGGGAGTTACGATGGTTGCAGTTTGGAGAAGGAACAAGAGGACAATGAGATTGACTGCTCCTGTAATGTCGAAGGAGAAAAACATGACGTAGTCAGAGAAGATGAAATAGGCGAAGAAAACGAAGAAAATGAAGACGATGATGAATTTGAAAGCCGATTTGATATGTTCGACGATTCAGACGGTGCGTCATCTGAAGATGATAACTTCAGCTCATACGGTGAGTCTCCTACAAATGACGAAGATTCACCAACGCTACCTCCCAAGAAGAGATATCAGAACTTCTCAATGAGCGGATCTAAAGGGAATATGGAGGTTCTAAGTTTGGAGATGTCGTCGTTAGACATTGCGGTAGATCAACAATACGATAGTAAAGACGATTTGGAAAGACGACTGAAACTTCTTACAGTGAGGTATAAATTTGATTTTGATGTAGAAACATCAACCCCGACATCATACGTTGTTAAGTGTTGGGCTGATGGATGTCTCTGGAGAGTTCGTGCTTCTACCCAAGGAGAATCCAATGCGTTTTATGTTTGTATTTACGATTCAAAGCATACATGTTCCTGCACAGAGCGTTCTAATCGATTTCGACAAGCAACACCAGATATTTTAGGTATGTTGTACAAGAACTTTCTCGGCGACGTTGGTCCGGCCGTTCACCCTACGAACGTCGGAATAGCTATCACTAAGCAGTTTGGTATAAAAGTAATTACTT
>NW_013622786.1:0-107 GCF_000695525.1 Brassica oleracea var. oleracea
ACTCGATCACTCATCATCAGAAACATCATCCACTTCATCGTTTTCTTTAAATTCATCTTTGTGGGCTTCGTCTGTTGCATCGTCTGGAAGTTCTTCATATCCCTGGT
>NW_013622786.1:300-775 GCF_000695525.1 Brassica oleracea var. oleracea
TGTTCAAATTTGTAGTACCTCCGTGTAGCATTTATATCAACAACTCCAAACTTGCTATACCGAACACCTCTATTGACGGTGGGGTCAAACCAGTCACATTTGAAGAGAACGCATTTCAGCTTCACCAGGTCGGGGAACTCCACTTCGATGATCTCTTGTAAGATTCCAAAGAAATCAGTTTCACCTTCCACACATACTCCATAGTTCATTGTTGCTCGCCGACTTCCATATCCGTAAGTGTGAAAAGTGTAGCCTCGTGGGAAATACATAGATGTTGTGGTGACCTTAGTGACCGGACCTTGTAACAATGTTACAACGAATTTACGTTTGATAATAACTTAACCACGAATGTGCAACTACGTTTCTCGTAAATTGGTCGTTAATCAGATGGTAGCTGGTCGATGGTGTAGTCTCGTGTGAAATACATAGATGCTGTGGTGACCTTAGCGACCGGACCTTGTATCATTTCGTGAAA
>NW_013622787.1:0-774 GCF_000695525.1 Brassica oleracea var. oleracea
GAGAAATATAGATCTCATCTTTAAAAATCTCGACGGTCATCACGTTCAGGATCATCGTCGATACCACATGGTGGAGTGGCTCCACATTGGCTTCTCGATGATGGTTTGTAAAGAAAAATTTGGCACGGCCTCGATCTGGAAGGTCACTATTGATCAACTGGCGCCAACTTGCAAGATTACTAGAAGTCAATGGGTTCCTCATATCGTCCATCATGTCAATTTTATTAATTTTCTCGCAAGATTCTGTCTCGAGTGCCTCCAAGAGATGATGTGAACGTCCTTTGTTGCCTCAAGCTGCACATCTTCCACCACGTGAAGACCAATTTCATAAACGCTCTGTTGCACATGTTCCTCAAGCTGCACATGTACGTCTTCAATTTGAATCAGAACTTCATAATCATAAACATCAAATATTGGATCTACGATGATCTCTTTGAGAGCATTAACCCCTTCGTCAACCTCATCGCTGAAGAACACGTTATCCGCTTGAGGTGTAGCAGAAAGTCGTTGGTGTATATCTCCAGGAGCTTCACGTTGAATGTGTTTCTCTTGTAGAACTGTGGTTAATGCGTTAGTTACCGACGTTTGTAGTGCTGCTTGTAAATCCAAAGCCTAAGGAAAACAAGGAAGATATATATCCACGCTGCATCAGTAACTCATGGTAAGATGCACGATGAATGTCAGAAAGAAACTGAAGATCACGTTAAAACCAAGTGCTTTAAACCCTGAAGCAACGCAAAGCAATGATTAATGATATAATTGTTGTTTTTTTTT
>NW_013622788.1:0-774 GCF_000695525.1 Brassica oleracea var. oleracea
CACCGCTCGAATCGGATATAGTTTGGAGACTTCCTTCTCCAGAGCTGCCTTGAGCCTCAAGATACGCTCATGGGAATTAAGATCAGAAGATTTTTTCCACCTGGAGATACCTCTGCGCACCTTAGAAATGCGATCCATGATACACACCGGATCCCCAGAGTTCCCCCATCCCTGAGCAACAACTTCTTCAAAACCTTGACGATGAAGCAGGCGGTTATCCAAGTAAAATCTCCCTCGTTTTAGTTCTCGTTGTTCCAGAACGAAACCAATCAGTATATGTCTATGATCAGAGCCCCACATATCTCCATACTCCACGCTCGATCTTGGAAACAAGTTAAACCATTCATCGTTGCCAAAGCACCTATCGAGGCGGCACTGGACCCAAACCATCTCTCTCCAGCCTCCCCACGACAGAACATTACCCGAACTCCGCAGTTCTCTAATCTTACAGCTCCTGGCCATGTCCCTGAAGCCCCAAAAACTGGATTCTTCTCTCACAGCACCACCCAGTTTGTCCTCATTTGACATTAATTCATTAAAATCACCTACCAGCAACCAAGGCTCATTCCTGCTCAGCCCAATCTCCACCAATCGATCCCAAACCTCTTGACGTCTTTCTCTTACTGGGTCTCCATAAACACACGAAAGAAAGAAAGACATTGATCGAACTGACACCTTTAAATCAATAATCCTCTTATCACCTGAGAGAATCTCAACTCCATAACTACTTTTCCAAAACACCGCCAAGCCACCACTAAGACCGAGAGGCTCAAC
>NW_013622789.1:0-774 GCF_000695525.1 Brassica oleracea var. oleracea
TTTAGGGAGTATATGAAGTTTTACTAAATTAATTTATAAAAAAATTATAAGGATTGCCATATACCATGAAAATGAGCTTAATATACATTAATACAAATGTAGAATGTGGTTAGAAATTTAAAACAACACTAAAGATTATAGGCTTCAGTATATAAAGTATTTACCAAAAAATCAATTTTTGCGTAGGGGTTAACACATAGATTTTGAGAAATTTTTTAAAAATACGACAATATTGTTTTAATGCATAGTTGCATCCTGCACTAGCATATGATGATTTTCAAAGAGGTTTGGAGCCTTTGTTGTCTCCGTTTCAACAAAATTGTGATTTTATAGTGGTTATTTCATCGATTTATAGAATATTATGAAGTTTTACTAAATTAATTGATAAAAAAATTATAACGATATACCATGAAAAAGAGCCTAAAATACATTAATACAAATGTAGAATGTGGTTAGAAATTTTAAAACAACACTAAAGATTATAGTCTTCAGTATATAAAACATTTACCAAAAACTCAATATAAAAAAACACATGGTTTTTTAGAAAATTTCAAAAAATATGACAATATTGTTTTAATACATATTTTCATCATGCACTAACATATGATGAGGTTCAAAGAGGTGTGGAACCTTTGTTGTTTCTAATTTTGAAGAGAATAACGATTTTATAATGGTTAGTCCACTAATTTTGGGAGTATATGAAGTTATACTAAATTAATTTATAAACACAATTGAACGATGCTCATTTACCATGAAAAAGAGTTTAGCATACAT
>NW_013622790.1:0-508 GCF_000695525.1 Brassica oleracea var. oleracea
GAAAGCTCGTAAAGAGGCACCTGCTGAAGCTAGTGAAGAGGCAGCTGTAGAGACTAGTGAAGAGGCAGCTGCAGAGGCTAGTGAAGAGATGACTACGACTGTTGGTGGGTTGACCAAAGAGGATATTAAAACCATGTTCAAGGACATAGCTGATGCCATGAGGGAAGGGTTTGGGACGTGCCTTAAGGAGATAAAGTATCTGTCAGAAAAGGTGGAAGCTGTGGAGAAGAAGGTTGGTATCACCACAAAACGGAAAGGGACATCATCTCAAAACACTACCTCTCCACCTAAACCGACGCTCGAACCCGGGGTTAGTAACGAATCCTCTCACAACAAGAGATTGACTAGACAAAGTCTTAAGAATAAGAATTGAAAAGTCGCATTTGCTTTGTTTCTTGCATATCAGAACATGTGTGTTTTGTTTATAGTGTATGGATTTTATATATGTATTTTGTTTCATGTTTGAAGACACTCATTGGTTATTATTGTTTGAAATGGATCTTTGGTT
>NW_013622790.1:572-774 GCF_000695525.1 Brassica oleracea var. oleracea
GCTTGGCGGAGGATAAAGGTCCAGATGTGCCCGCAGCTGTGCCCGCAGATGCTAGTTCCTCGAAAGATAAAGCTCCAGAACCGAGCCTTGTTCTACTGGACAAAAATCAACCCACTGTTTCGGATTTACAGAAGAAGAATGCTAGATATCAGGAAAAAAGAGGGATGCTGCTTTGGCACTTTGCCGTGCAAAGAGTGATCGA
>NW_013622791.1:0-774 GCF_000695525.1 Brassica oleracea var. oleracea
ATTTTCCAAACATAAACGTGCCGTACTTTCACCAAGTCGGAGATATTTGTCATATGTATCTCCCGATTGACCGTATGCCAGCATACGTATCGCTGCCGTACACTTTTGAAGTGCAGATAGCCCGAACCTTCCGTGAGCATTTTTTCTTTGCTGAAAGTATGGCACTTCAGTACTTAAGCGATCGACAATGCGAAGGAACAATGACTTGTTCATTCGAAAACGCCGCCTAAACATTTCCGATGGGTATGTGGGATTTTCGTTGAAATAGTCGGTCAATAGTTGATTGTGTCCGCGTTCCTGATTTCTTTCGATATAAGCGCGTTTCTTCGGGTTGTTAGCTTGACCATCAACTACTGAGTCGATGAAATTATCAACAACTTCGTCGACCATTTCTTCTAAATACTCATCTACTTCATCACTTGATGAGGAAGACATTGTTGAAGCAATTTACTTCCTATAAAAGGCAAAAGGGATTTATAAAAAACTAATAAAAATATAAATATCTTATAAGTACATTACATGTATTTCCTTCTCTATATCGTTTTTTTGTGTTGTCTTTTATCATTTTTTTAAAAAATTTAAAAATATTAATTTAAATTTCCATTACTTAAATTTTTTATAAACTTATAAAAATATAACTTATAAAAACATAACATTTTTTCCTTGTCTATATGGTATGTAGTGTTGTCTTTTATCATTTTTTTTAAATTTAAAAATATTAATTTAGATTTCCATTACTTAAATTTTTTATAAACTTATAAAAATATAACTTAT
>NW_013622792.1:0-774 GCF_000695525.1 Brassica oleracea var. oleracea
AAAAACTCTTGCACTTCTTTGACAATATCAGTTCCAATGGAATCCCAATTGGTCTGAAAGAATCCCGAGGAGAATCCATCCGGACCTGGTGCTTTATCCGCATGGATTGAGTAGGTAGCCGCTTTAATCTCCTCAGCGTTTGGTATTGATATCAGCCTTTCATTCTCCTCCGCTGATACTTTTGGTTGCAAGGCAAGCTCAACTATTTCTTTTCTTTCTCCCGGGGAACTTGTGAAGAGGTTCTGGAAATACCGGACAATCACTTGAGCGATCTGCTCCTCTCTATAGACTGGATTTCCCTCTTCATCTTCAATGACAGAGAAGCTGTTAGCTCTTTTCCTGTTCTTTGTGGTCGCATGGAAAAATCCGGAGTTCCGGTCTCCCAGCCTGAGCCAAAGCAGTCTACTCCGCTGGCGCCAATAAGCTTCTTCGGCCTGGTATGCGCTTTTGAGTTCGGTGGTGATTTTGTGGATCAGTTGGACGTCATTGACGCTGCTGGTTTGGGCTTCCTCCAATTCTAGCTTCTTTTGCGAGATCACGAGTCTGCTATTTGTCTGCTTCGTCTTGTTCCATTTGGAAATTGCTCCTCGTACTAAAGTGATCTTCTCCGAGACTGTCTGATGTCGAGCTTCAGACCATACAGACTTAATAAGCTCTGTTACTTCCGGGTTATCCTTCAGCCTCCTATCGTATCTGAAGATGCCCTTGTGTTTCTTATTTCCCGGTTCAAAAACAGATATAAGCGGCTTGTGGTCTGATCCCTCGTAGGGGAGG
>NW_013622793.1:0-774 GCF_000695525.1 Brassica oleracea var. oleracea
GATTTAAGAAATATATTATCATTTAAGTCACTAATCCACCAACTCTTATCCCGGTTTTGATATTGACCGGTCAAACCACTCTCTTCAATCAAAATCAAAACTAAACCGTAGAAAGCTTACTCACGTGCTTGTGTTGTGTCTTTACATCATCGTGACACGCAGCAAATTAGACCGTAGAAAAGCTTTACTCATGTAGTCATGTGCTTCTAATATCTTGACACGCAGTAAATTGGACCGTAGAAAGCGTACTCCATGTGCTTGTGTTGTGTTGTGTTGTGTCTTTACATCATCTTGACACGCTTGCTACTTGATGAGGAGTTTCTTAGACCTCTACTAGTTACAGTGTACGAAGCGGAAGCCGAAGGAAGTGAAGGGGACTTGTCGATATACGCATAACGCTCATCACCGTTCCAATACAGAATCACTCTGTTGGTACACGAATGAGACCAGCTATCACCTGAAATAGCACAACAAGTTGAAACATTAAGAATCATAACAAATAAATGATAATTAGCAAATAGAGATGAGGTTCGTCACCTAACGCAAGGGCTAACTGAAACGAGCCTTCGGTGTACTTTGTGGTCACCTGGTTTAATAACACAACCTGAGATTGGACTATTAGAGTATGTCTAAAGAGTTAATTATGGACCTCTCTGTGACCTTGTAAGTAGTGAGAGTTGAGATAAATGCTTACAGCAAGAGAGAACTTTTTGGCAAGCTTCATAAGCTTCAAAGCCATTTCGCTAAGCACTCGTGTCCTCTGGGCTAAGTCAT
>NW_013622794.1:0-774 GCF_000695525.1 Brassica oleracea var. oleracea
ACGCAGCGTTTCATGTAATCACGAAAACGACACGAGGTTCTTATAATCAATCGATATTTTAGTGATTTAAACCTCCAACCATTTTTAAATCGGATGGAAAACCCACAACTAAAATTTTATGTTTTTAAACCTTCAACTATTAAACATTTAATGCTTTTAACCCTCTGTAAACAAAGTCATCTTTTCTAAACGGGGAACCATTACATAAACGACACGAAATGCTTAAAACCTCTCTATATCAATGGTTAATGATGATAAGCTTAAATTAACCCTAGAGTCAACTCTCTCAGATAAGAGATCGAATGTAGCACTTGGGAATCGAATCCACAGAGAGCGTGGGAACACAATAGAACATATTAAATATAAGATTAAGCTAGGCAGGTAATTGGTTAAGACAGTAAATGTTGGGGTCAAACTCGGTCACGACGGAATCAATGTCTGAAAGTCCGTAAAAATCGGCATGAACGTTTTTACGAAAAATAAATCTTCGGAAAAGATTTATTCTTATGAAGAGCCCTGCAGAAGAAACACGAGATGTTGGAGTCAAAAACGGTTACGACGAAGTTAACATTCAAAACGTCCAAAGAAGAAAACGAGAAACTTTCTTCGACGAATACTTTTTCGAAATAAATTCTTCCTTACGAAAAGCTTTGCGGAGGAAACACGAGACATCGGACAAAAGCTCGAAAAAGGTCGCTACGCAGCGACCGAACGCGTGTTCCGCTCGTTCCTTCCTCGATAAAAACACTTTCTTGGAAGACCAGACAGTCATAC
>NW_013622795.1:0-774 GCF_000695525.1 Brassica oleracea var. oleracea
CTTCCTCTATTTAAGATCCGAGAGGAAACCCTAACGCGCATTCTCTCAGAGGCGTTTCGTTGAACTCTGCCGCCGGTAAGTTATATCTCTTACTGTCGAGTGATTGATTGAGGAAAAGATGAACATAAAACTGGAAGTCTTGGAAGACTTATAATTAAGTCGTCTGGGAAGTCTTCCAGCTGAAAGACTTTCCAGACGACTTAATTATAAGTCTTTCAGCTGGAAAACTTGCCAGACGACTTAATTATAAGTCTTTGATTGTTTGAGATGGTTGTCTTTGATTGTTTTGCAGGCAGGCAAAAAAAATGGAGATGCCAGAACTCCCACGTAGGATATATACATTAGGGGAAGAGCCCCCCGCAGTGCATAGCATGCATTTTGTATCATACTTGTTGGACATTGCATGCTGCTTTAAAGAAAGCTCTTCATGATGACGAATATGAAGAGCTGAAGGAGTCGAAGTTAGGAGTTTTCATCAAGTTCCAAGAGCTGGGATTTGATTGGGCTTCAAGGCTGGTTCACTACATGCTCGGTTTCCAGCTGGACATAAAGAAGAAGTATGAGCTGTGGAGTTTCGTTGGTCCACAACCTGTGAGGTTTTCACTGTTAGAGTTTGAAAGCCTCACTGGTCTAAACTGCAAGTACATCGAGGACCTTGAGAGACCTCAATGTGTTGTTACAAAGGAGTTGACTTCTTTCTGTGGGATGGGAGTTTATGTCGAAGCTGGGCCATCTACCCAGGAGAAAATAGCAGCACTTGAGAGATGCGAAGGG
>NW_013622796.1:0-524 GCF_000695525.1 Brassica oleracea var. oleracea
AATTGTTGTTCCTGTTTGGATTTGATTTGCGATCGAGGAGTTTGGACTAAGGGGTCGCACAAATTTGTCCCCGGAAAGAGGCATCCTCCTATACCGTGCTTTGTGTGGTGTTGGCCTTCCGAGATTTCTTTCCTGTCTATTTGAGGATGTTCCGTATAGCTATAGGAGCTCTGTTACGAGTTTTCCTTACATGCCGCATTTTACGAGTAAGACACAGTGGGCTTAAAGTGAATCGTAGTATATGGAACTTGGTCGATTTTTGACAAGTGGAGCCTTTCCGTTAACTGTTTGGTTGTTAGGACTGAGTTTTGTTATGATGAATTTACCGTATGATTCCCGTTTTTGGGTGGTACGATAATTGTTTGTGTAATTATTCCTTGGCGTTTCAAGACAAATTACGGATTACCATTTAGCCGTCAAGTTATTGGAGCGATGGTTGCTCAATTGTTTTTGCTTTGCATGAAGGATGTGCTCAGCTTTATAGCCAAGGACGTTGTTGCCAAAGGATTAGACCATGACACTTT